>NC_133210.1:6035020-6145520 GCF_958299795.1 Porites lutea
TCGTTCAGTTATGTCCGTTTGTCATTCAATTATGTCTTCTTGTCATTCAATTATGTCTGCTTGTCATTCAGTTATGTCCGTTTGTCATTCAATTATGTCTTCTTGTCGTTCAATTATGTCCGTTTGTCATTCAATTATGTCTTCTTGTCGTTCAGTTATGTCCGTTTGTCATTCAATTATGTCTTCTTGTCGTTCAATTATGTCCGTTTGTCATTCAATTATGTCTTCTTCTTGTTCAATTATGTCCGTTTGTCATTCAATTATGTCTTCCTGTCGTTCAATTATGTCCGTTTGTCTTTCAATTATGTCTTCTTTTCATTCGATTTTGTCCGCTTGTTATTTAATTATGTCTGCTTAACATTCAATTAATCTGTTAATCATAACTATAACAAAATTGTCAAATCTGATTGGCTATCAACTGCCCTGATTTCAGCCTTAATTGGACAGTTTGAGAGGACAGTACGCGTCATGCCTAAGCAATTGGACAGTACGCGCCATCACGCGCGCGCTTAAATGGCTTTTTTTCTCATTGCTAGCAAAACAAAATTTCGAATTTCTTGTGTTTTGATTTAAAAAATAGCTTATAATATCAAAAATTTTGTTAAAGTTATGATTAATTGGTAACAGAACTTCGTGTCGTCCAATTCGGTCTGTAATCATACTCGTGATTAAACAAATCGGACTTCCGCGCGATTTTGTTAATCACTCGTATGATTACAGACCGAATTGGACTCCACCCAGTCCTGTTACCATTACAAATTACGGCGTACGATCCCCGCCAAAAATTCATGATTTGTATTTTAAATTGCTCATTTAAATTTTCAACTGAAAACTTTAATTTTACAGCTGAATTCAATATTTTATACTCTTCCTTTAGAGTTCACATCATGACGTCATCATTTTTGTTTATGAAGTACCATGCATATTTTGGCATTATATTAATGTTGACGAAGTAAGCTGAATCACTCTCAAAAAATCCTTAAAAAGTGCGATGGAATTATTACAAATTGCGACAGCTTAGTTTATTATACATAGCGCGATGGACTTTACAAATTGCGACAGCTTTTTTATTACAAAGTGCGACACGGTTTATTACAAATTGCGACAGGTATTACAAAGTGCGATGGATTTATTACAAATTGCGACAGGTATTACAAAGTGCAATGATTATTACAAATTGCGACAGTACACCTGGTGGTAACTGGCGAGGCAGTTATTCTTGGGGATATAAGGAATACAATGCAATTACTATGCACACTTTATTCAGGGTCTGTTTACATAGAGGTGGGGGCTCCCGGGTAGGTGAGGTAACCCTCTTAGGTGGGGTAACCGCCTGTCCATATGATCTTTCATTTTAATTTGATCATGTTTACATGATAGGTGGGGTAACCCGCCACATGTTACCTCACTTACCTGGGGTCCCCCACCTCCATGTAAACGGGCCCTCAGTCAATGGCATCAATTAGCACATAAGATATACTGAAGGCCCTCAATAGGATTCTTCATTCCCGTAATCCGGAGCCCAAATTTCGTGCAATCCCGTAATCCCGATGATTTCCTTTTTTGGTATCCCACCTCCCGCGATACTTTCAATCCCAAATCTCGCCCGGATTTTGCTTTAAAATCCCGAATCTTGAGATTCAAGTAAGAGAAATCCCGGATACTGAAAAACCTATTGGCGACCCTCTATATTGACATTTTGATTAAAGGAACTTAACAACGAAGCTTGAATAATGTATAGAGTTGGACACTGTATTTGAACTGGATTAATCAAGAAGTAAAGACATGAATACATGGGGTTAGTACACCGTTTGACTTTCTTTTTTCTCATGACTTACAACGCGCTTAAAATGTGGTTCGAGTTATCGAGGGTAAAATTATATAGAAAAGATCTGAAGGGAAATATAAATTACTCCGAGATAGCGGGAAGTTCGAGTTATCGAGGGTTCGAGTTACCGAGGGTGAAATTGCAGTAAATGTATGAAGGAAATCCAGGGAAAATCGATTTTGGTTCGAGTTATCGGGAGTCGGCTGTCACTTAAAGATTTTGCGCGGGTTCTAAAAATAAAAGACACCGCGGAAAGCTTCATTTTGCTTTTAGCTGGCTTTTATCAGCAGAAAGGTAGCGCGGTTATTTATACTGAAGGGGGTTAAGCCCTCTCCCGATCGAAAAGTGATAAAATTTCTTACATTTGATAACTTGTTCCCACCACTAGGACATTCTTGCTAAAACCCGTTGTAGAATGACCTCGGCTATCACGTTTTCCCTCCAAAATGAAGCTGACTCACGCGCGCGCAATACTTAGTATTGAGATAATCTCATACTCGTAGTCCCCCTCGTCCTCGAATCTAAAGCTCTCTAATATTAACGAGAGAAGCGCGGGGAAAGCGGAGGGTGATGGATCGTACGCGCTCCCTTCAGTCACGCGCGGCGTGAATACCAGGACTCTATACCACACAACGTTCTAGTCTTACATTAAGACATTTTTAAAAGAAACAGAAAAAAGGAATTGGAAACGAAAATATCGCGAGTTAACAAACTGAGCATTCTTTCTCTACCTCTCTCTCTCTTTTTTTTCACTCAGCATAGAACATCTGTGAGCAAAAACCATAGACGGACTAAGTATGCGTGCACAAATTTGAACGGTATCCCGAAGTATGCTAACGTCCCAGCTTACTATTCACATGTTAAAATGTATTGTAAGAGGGCACGCCTGTTGTCCTGTCGTCCTCGACTCTTCATTTCATTTGAAGTCCTCACAAAGACTAAACGAAAAAAAAAACGATGTATCGCTAATACAATAAAAAAATACAATCTAGCTACCGCTGCATTGAACCGAAAGGGCGCCCCCGTCGAACAAGGAGGAAGGCACTTACTCGATGGCGGCCCCCTTTCGGTTCAATGTAGCAGAACATTATTGGTTTTTGACTTCAAAGTGCAAAGGTCATTTGAAGGCGGCGCTCTTTCGATTGAACGCAATAGAATTTTGTTTTTTTCGAAAGAGCGCTTATTTATTTCCCACTTAAATTGAGGGCGGCGCTCTTTCGAGTATATACGGTTTTGATAGCATTCGATGGTTTTATTACATTTGAGAGCTTTATTACATTTGTGGCTTCAACAGTACAATGTATGTTTTGCTTTAAAGTTCATGCTTTAATACTGCAGCTTATAATAGCGATCCAATTATGGATAATATACGGTATACATACGATAAAAAAAAAAACACAATAAAATTTAACAATGTTTCGAATCCAAATGTTAACAAGACAAAGCGAGCAAGGTCCGCATCATTCACAAAAGGGCGATGTTTGTCACACAAGACGACTGAGGACAATTTTTAGCGGAACATAGCGTTGCAACTGTTTCGAATGGTTGCAACATTGTTCCAACATTGCAACGTTGCTTCACTCTAGAAATGGTCGATGCAAATCGCCCCTTGAAGACAAGCAAGGAAGGTGCCTTTATCGGACGCGCTTGTATTCCCTTGTGTCTTTCCTCCCTTCCTGCTCCTCCAAAGTTTAATAATTTCGCTCCCAATATCGTGCATCCTCAAAGCACTACTACATTTGGGATAAACAGGTTAAAACCGGTCAATTAAAGGCTATCAAAATCTATTGTTTCTATGATGTTAAAAATACAATAAAAGGGACGATAATGAGAATCCACCGCATTTTGTTCATGAGATAAAGACGAAAAGCTATGACATCATCGACGTTAATGTAGTACGTTGATGTTCTTATTGGGGAGATTCCTGCCCAAAGAAAGGTTAATTCGCGCCCTGTACTACCTCTCTAACGGGATAAAAGCCTTGAACCCGCATCGACAGTTAGAACTGACAGAAATTACGGGGAAGAGGCACTCAAGAGTTATATTCGAGGAGGCTCCACGGAGATGTCCGACCCCTTACCCTTTTACATGCCATTTTTGGGATAAAAGGTATCTCTCTTAGGGCTCCTATTGATAACAGATATACTTTTAAGTATTCTGAAGGGATTACCCTAGTTATAAAGGTTTACTATACTATACTTTCACGTAATCTACTCTGTATTATACCTGGATATAAGGAATACTATGTTCACATTAAATAACTTCTAGCGATGTAAATTTACTGAAATGACACTAATAGAGGTAACCATGAAATCGTTGGCCCAACGATATCTATGTCAGTGGCCTTTGTTGGCGAGGTGCCCCATATTAGGCCCACTTATACAGCGCACTGTTGATATTCCATTTGTTATCATTAATTAAACGATTTGCAACTGCTAGGTAAGTATGTCCTTTGTATTGAAATGACGTCATACCAAAAGCTCCCTGGGTTGGAATTTCTTGATATTCAATGAACTGTTCCTGAGAAACTCGATATACCATTGACATAGTATTGTACTGGTTGTAGTTATCATAGGCACTAGCCACACCCAGAAAACTTTGACTGCACATCATAAAGGGATGTAACCCGGCTGCTCCACGAGTAGGAATCCTTTGAAATAGAACAAAATGACTGCCATTCCACTTGTAAATGGGAGAACTGCCACGTCTGTAGTTTGCAAAGGCGAGAAAAGTAGAACCGTTGTCACTGAATGACTTCACATCTCGGGCTCCATATGTCTGGAAAGACTGCACTTTGACAAATTGCTGCCCTGACCACTTAAAGACAGCTGACTGAACTGCATACTGCTTTTGTGTGGTAAAATGGTTTGCAAATGCAATGAAGGTTTCATTGCTGATTACAAATGTCTCACCACTAACAGCCCCCTCGGTTGCTATCTCTTGAATCTTTTCAAATTCATTACTGTTCCATTTGTAAATGAATGAGTTGATGCTGTGCGAGGAGTCATTATAATAATTTGAAATGGCAAGAAACTGCTCATTTGTTATTTCGAAGAAGTCAAAGCTGTGTGCTCCAAATGTTTCAATGCTTTGGAAGACGACAAATTTGTCCTGACTCAGACTCCACTGGTAAATAACTGAATTCAGTCTGTACGAAGTTCCATCATAATGATTTGCGACAGCCAGGTAATGTTGATCACCAATTTTAAAATATTCCATGTTAATGCTTCCATGTGTGCCTAAAGTCTGATAAAGGAAAAAATTTCCAGTGGAATCGTTCTGTTTGTAGATGAAAGAGTCGGTGTTATGTTCTTCGGTATCACTGTAAATGTTTGCGAAGGCGAGAAACCGATTTCCATTGATAGTGAAGTGTTCGACATCAGACCCTCCTCTGGTTGGAAGATCTTGAGTTTTTTCAAACTGGTGAAATTTTTGTGAACAGTCTTGCAAGAAAAAATAAATGATTGTGGGTTAATAAAGGATTCACTACAATCAACGCAATGTGCATGGGTGACCTTACTCCATCTAGCATTTTCAGTTCAGCTTTTATTTCAACATTAGGGCCATTTATACGAGGAAAAATAAGACGCGTCTTACATAAGACGGGAACTTTCCGTATAAACGGCACATTTCGTCTAAAATAAGACGCGGCTTAGCTAAGACGCGTTTTATTAGATAAGACATGCTCGTATAAATGGTACAGCTCGCGTCTTATTTAAGACGCGTCTTATTTTTCCTCGTATAAATGGCCCTATTGTTTCTTCAAGAGCACTAAGTAGTAGTTTCCTATCAGGAGTATCTCTTTTGCGGTCAGAAGTTTTGCGCCAAAACAATGTAAGTGCGTTGTCCATTCGTTTGCTATATTTCATTTTTGCTGTATTTCTTTTGCGCTCACAGTATTTCTGAAGTTTTATTTTCACCTTGTATTTCAGTTTAAACCACAACATAACTCAATTAACACATCAAATACGGCAAATTACGGTACATCGGACCTAATGTCAGTCGAGTCTTTGGGGTCAATAGTTTACCATCTTGCTTATTACTGTAACCCTCGAGTACTCAAATCGGAATAAACTTGTGCGTCTATTGTTAGCGCTGATCGGTAAAAGAAGTCGCCTTACGGCAGCTATACACTATTTGTAGTTTTGTTTTCCATTTGATGTCTGAATCTAGATTCTGTCGTCTTTCACTGAATTTTGTCTCGCTAGTTTTCTACTTTTCAGAAAAGGTTGTCAATGATTGCATTTAAGCTTAAGTTTTAATAGCTTTCAATGAGGATGCCAATATACCGAACTAGGACTCGAACCAGGACTTGGAGCCAGGACTCGACAATTTTTCGCTCTCCCACCATTTTGACTTCCTGCAAGTCCCTTGACCATTAAGAGGAGGGTTTTCGTGGCAATCATGGAAGGAAAGCTCGAGTTAGAGTTAGCCGGGGTTAGGGTTAGGTTAAGTTAGGTTAGGGTTAAGAAGTTACCAGTTAGGTTAGGAATCCTTTTTGTTGCTTTTACTTTACTTTTTTAAAGCTTATAATTTTTATTTATTTATAGTCAAAACCTTAATATTGGTATCTGTAATTAGCTCCTTTTATAAAGTCTTGTGCAGTTTTCATCCCGCTCGATTGAACTAATCTTAAAGTAATTATTTAGGCGAAGAAAATCTTTGCTGTTTTTTTTTTTTGCTGTGGCTTTTAACATCAAGTTCGTCAATTCTTTTGTCTTTGTTTGACACTCAGGTTATGATTTGTCTACCAAGACACAAAAACCTTTCTTTATTCTGAAAGAGCTCAGAGCTGAATTGTGATAATATAAATTACAAGCTAAAAATCACGTTGTGTGTTTTGTTTTGGTTTGCAATCGATCGCGCGCTTCATCAACACGAACGCGTTCTACTTCAACATACATAGGTAGGAGGCCGAAGTAAAATTTTCCAGAAACTTTTAAATGTCAGTAGGAAAAGAATAAAAATGTTATTGACCGGCCTTGGTCGATCCGTATTGGGAGAAACTGTGCCCTCGGTCTGAGTACCTCCCTCGGCCTACGGCCTAGGGTGGTACTCAAGACCTCGGGCAGTTTCTCCCAATACGGATCGACCAAGGCTGGTGAATAACATATATACATCCCAAAAATATTTCCCATTTCCCACCCCATTTCTATGCGAATTTGTGGAAAACTAGTCCAAGTACTAAAATTCTGCATAGCAAGGGTTAAACTTTGTCTACCGTAATCGCAGTAAGGATCATGGCAGGATCGTATGTTCAGTTGATAATTATGCATAATTTTGGTAAATTTCAACCTGGTATGTTAGTCCTGATAATTTGGCAAAGGCATATAGCTATTTGTCTTAGTCTTGGCCTTGGATTTCATTGTTTGCATACCATCTCGAATACCTGCATATTTTGGGAAATATCGTTCCTACATCTGGCTCAACAAACCACCTGAAAATTCCCTCACAGAATAAAATATTTTACAATAAAGAAACAGAAAACAGCCTCGCCGGCAGTCGAACCTAGTTCATCTGCACATGCAAGCAACTCCTTGACCACTGCACCATTGTGCCACTCAGTTTTTGGTGAAGTGAGTTTGCCCCGGGTGGGGTACTCCCCTATAACAGTGACCGGGGTGCTGGTCGTAGCTTTTAGGGGTTTAAATTTGTGAATTCGTACCGCGTAGGGTGCTAAAACCTTAAATGACTGATTAGGATAAAGATTTATGACAATATTTTCAAAAAATCCTTGAGAAGAAAACTGTTCAAAAGTTATCTTTTTTACTATTGAAATTTGCAGCGCCAGTTATATAATTTGTTGTTGTTGAATTGGTACCTCTTAGGAGTGGAAATGAATTTGGGGCACGCCCATAAAACAAGATTCTGGTACCTTTAAGGGGTGTTCTCGAAAATTTTCCACGAGCACTCCCGTCACTTTTATAGGCGAATACCCCCCGGGGAATTTAATATATTAAAACCATTTTTCTCTGCCATAGACGCTGTTTGAAAAAATTAGCTTAAGCACGTATATCAAGCCTTTATTTCGCATTATTATTTCGGGTTCAAAGGGCTGATCGTTGTAGAAAATCAACCAAACAAACTGTACTGAATTTGATGGAGAATTAAGAAATAAACAGAGGCCCACACTCGAAGGGATTGATTAGAAGTATGGTCGATTTAATCAGCGAAGAATATATGGAATATAAACGTGTGTGACCTCTGAATCGAATCTCCTTTTCTGGAGACTCTAGACGTTGCCAATTTTATGCACTTGCTGGTCCCGTAAACACGGCCTCGACACAAATTTTAAAAATAGAATTACACAATTACGGACACAACATACTAATACGGTTTACACAAGCAGATAAAAGCAACAACAAAGCTCCCGCACTTATGGTCTATTTGCCTAGCTTTTTATTTTTTCCCCGTCCTCTCTGGTTCGAATGACTACGGTGTCCCTTGCAAATTTGCACATGCGACCCGACTGGCACTCGCCCGTTAGTATGTGACGTCACACTGGCAGTGATGAATCAGTCACAGAGAAACACATGAAAACAATAGAGATGGCCCTTCCCTCCGGGTCATTCCTTTTTCAATATTTCACTAAAAAATTTACCTATCTAGATAGCTTTATAAAGAATATTTTTAATACTTCTGCTTTAAAAAGATATGGGTGGTTTTCACTCCATCACTTCCCTACCCCACAGTACTTTTTCAATCCGTCAAAGAAATTGCTTCCCGCGCGCCGTCGTGATGAAATACAAGTAGTAGACTATCTTGAAACTTAACCTCATTTTGGATTTCCCTTGGATTTCCCGCATACTAATTTGGATTTCCTCCATACTAAATAAGTGCCTTCCTCCATATATAATGAAGTCGATAGGTTTACTAATGAGCGTCACTCTACTACAATAGGAATAATAGGCTTGCCTAGACTTGCCCGGGCTCTTTTAACCCCGATTGGATAGTAAACAGTCTCTTATGTGTTTAAAACAAAAGCGGGCTCTCCGTTCAGCATATTACTCTTGCAATCGGTTTGCTAAGGAAAAAAGTCTTACTACCACCAATATTTTTTAAAACATCGCTTCAAACATGCAAGTCGAATCGAGCGCTTCACCTCTGCTGACCGAAGATAAAGCCAGTTCCTTACCCGGTCAGTTCTGCCCATTTTATCCCCACTCAACGTTTGAATTGGTAGAAAAAGCGCAAGGATTTTGCTATGTGTACTGCCCCCGAGAAAATGTGTTTTATGTTTGCAACTGCTTCAGAATGGAAAGAGGACATAGAGTGGATCGCGCATCATACACACTCTTATGTGAAAAAATATACAGCTCAGTTGGTCTGTGATTGTTCTAAGAAGCTGGCATTGAGAAAAAGTAAACAGCCTTGGAGCCAGGATCGAATGTTTCTGACATGCTACAAAAAAGAGTGTGGATTTTTCCTGTGGATAGACCAGCCAATATAGCATGGTAGCAAGGATCGGCTCTCGTATTCACCTCAGCCACGGGTCACAAGACTCCAACCTTATGGGGAGATAAAGGAGATGTTTGAAAAACATCGCCAAGAGGCTAAACAGAAAGCATTTATCCAACACCGGCGCCATACACGCAAATGTGACGAAGGCTTTGAAATGTGTGACAACGGTTTTAACAGTCTAGGAAGTCCCAACATCTTTCATGGGCTTAGATACAGAGAATGGATGCATGAAGTATGGGAATCGTACAAGTTTTATGTCCAAAAAATGAAAGAAGACTCTCGAGACAACCCAGATGCTACACTTTGTTTAGAGAAAGATGATGTACTGCGTCAGGCGTACTACAAGTACGCGAGAGAGGACGGGCATCACCCCGAAAGTTACCGGGTGTTGAAGGTTTTGTATGAAAGACACATTGAAGGCAAACACGTACCTTTTCAACGTTATGTTATCACCCCTGAAGAACGTGAAGAGATTGAAAACGATAAACAGTTACCTTCTTATTCTAGAGCGTTTGCACAAGATGCACGTAGATCAAAATGTATTACTCGAATCAGAGTAGGTGTTGTGTATGACTTATTGTTTGTCAAACAAAAGGCACACGAGCTAGTTCACATGCAAATTTTAGAGCTCCAGTCAAACATTTGTTAAACATAATTAGTGACTAACGCGGTGTAAAGATGAATAAAACTTTATTTCACACAAAAACTTTAAAAATCTTTCAAAGGATCTCAAGACAGCTCTATTTCCACACAGGCAGCGATGCAACATTTTTATTTAGAACAAACAGGAAGACCTAGGGTTCCTTATAATGTTAAGCATAGCAATACATTTTGATCTGCGTGCACCTTGTGCAAACGCTCTAGAATAAGAAGGTGACTGTTTATCGTTTTCAATCTCTTCACGTTCTTCAGGGGTGATAACATAACGTTGAAAAGGTACGTGTTTCCTAGACTGTTAAAACCGTTGTCACACATTTCAAAGCCTTCGTCACATTTGCGTGTATGACGCTGGTGTTGGATAAATGCTTTCTGTTTAGCCTCTTGGCGATGTTTTTCAAACATCTCCTTTATCTCCCCATAAGGTTGGAGTCTTGTGACCCGTCGCTGAGGTGAATACGAGAGCCGATCCTTGATACCATGCGATATTGGCTGGTCTATCCACAGGAAAAATCCACACTCTTTTTTGTAGCATGTCAGAAACATTCGATCCTGGCTCCAAGGCTGTTTACTTTTTCTCAATGCTAACTTGTTAGAAGAATCACAAACCAACTAAGCTGCATATTTTTTCACACCAGAGTATGTATGATGCGCGATCCACTCTATGTCCTCTTTCCATTCTGAGGCAGGGGCAAACATAAAACACATTTTCTCGGGGCAGTGCACATAGCAAAATCCTTGCGCTATTTCTACCAATTCCAACGTTGAGCGGGGATGAAACGGGCATAACTGACCGGGTAAGGAACTGGCTTTATCTTTGGTCAGCAGAGGTGAAGCGCTCGATTCGACTTGCATGTTTGAAGCGATGTTTTAAAATGCGATGTTTTATTCCAGGATATAATTGCATTCGCCTGGATAGGTCTGGAGCCAAAGAAGGTTTTGGTGGAGTAGCAATCTATGTAAAGGAAGGCTTGCCGTTTCGTGTTAGGAATGATCTTTACTCAGCCGCAAATGAATGTCTATGGATTGAGCTATCGCGCACTAAATGTCGCCCAGTATTGATTTGTTGTGCATATAGAGCCCCCGGTTTTGACTTTGCGAACTTTATTTCAAACTTGGAGATATCTATGACGAAAGTTAACCTGGAAAAATGTGATTTCGTGCTTCTTGGCGACCTAAATGCAAATATGCTGCCATTTTCAAGAAAGAAAGAAAAACAAGAGCTTAAAAAATTTGCAACTTCACACGATCTTACGCAACTCATTACTGAGGCCACCCGAGTGACGGAAACCTGTCAATCCTTGCTTGACGTGATTTTAGTGAACAATGATCACCGCATCAATGACTCCGGTGTTGTTCCTGTTTCGCTGAGTGATCACTACCTCGTCTATTGTGTTTTAAAAGCAGGTGTAATTAAGGCACCACCGAAGACAATTGAATACCGCTCTTATAAAAACTTTGATGCGAACACCTTCCTAGCGGACTTGAATAACGTCCCATGGCACATCATTGAAAACGAGGATGACATCGACGACGCCGTGTTTATATGGAATCACTTGTTTTCTGAAATAGCTGACCTGCATGCGCCCGTGAAAAGGCGAAGAATACGAGGTGTTCCGCTCCCGTGGTTGAATGATACAATCAGTGAGGTGATGAAGGATCGTGATTTTCACCATCGTAAAGCCGTGAAAACCAATTCTGCTTTTCACTGGGCTCGCTATAGAAAGTTAAGAAATAGGGTCAATCGTGAAGTCAAGGCAGCAAAATCCAAGTATTATTGTGACTTGATTTTAGAGGCTAAAGGGGATTCAGGAAAGATCTGGAAGGCGGTGAATGAGGTGTCTTCGCGCAAGACTAAATCCTCGAGCCCACAATGTATCGTAGTTGATGGTGTTGAACACACCACCCCAGCCTCTATTGCATCCGTGCTCAACTGTTATTTCTCATCCATTGGCAGAAGTCTTGCAAATAAAATATCAGCTGCTGCTATGTTCCCAGTCAGATCGGCCACGATGCTACAGTCTTTCTCGCTTGACGAAGTTGATGAGAAAACAGTACTCAAGCATCTGCTTTCTCTAAAGACAAATAAAGCTATTGGCTTGGACAACATCAGTGCGAGACTTTTAAAGTATGGCGCGCGTGCTATTTGTCCCTCGATCACCAAGTTACTGAATCTCTCTATTCGCACTGGCAATTTTCCTGAAATATGGAAATGCTCGAAAGTGGCTGCACTTTTCAAAACTGGAGATAGGAGAGATGCGTCAAATTATCGCCCAATTTCTATTCTGCCAACAATGAGTAAAATTCTGGAAAAAGTCGTCCATTCCCAATTCTATGACTTTCTGAATTCAAATAATCTCCTTTCAAGCAAACAATTTGGCTTCCGTCCCAAACTGTCTACAACATCGGCTCTCACCAGTTTTGCAGATGAGGTCCTATTGCATATGGAGAGTGGAGAACTGTGCGGTGCAGTGTTCCTAGATCTGACCAAGGCATTCGATACCGTTGACCATACGATCTTGCTATCTAAATTGTCGGCTATCAATGTCTCGCCCAGCACTCTACAGTGGTTCAAGTCTTACCTGAATCATCGTAAACAGCGGACTGCCTGTAGCGATGCTGTGTCTGACCCTCTCCCGATGACCTTTGGGGTACCACAGGGGAGCATTCTAGGACCGCTTCTCTTCTTGGTTTATATTAATGACCTTCCGCTGGTTATAAAGAATTGCGAAGTGACTTTGTATGCTGATGACACGGTCCTGTACTACTTTGCTAAAGAGCCACACCTGTTAGAAGAGGCACTAAATGATGATCTCTTGAAAGTTGCCCAGTGGTTACATGGAAATAAGTTAACTTTAAATCTTACTAAGACGAAATCCATGATTATAGGCAGTAATAGGAAACTTGTTGGTATTTCCTCTTTCACGTTATCTATTTTTGACACTGATATAAATTCTGTAAGTAGTTTTAAATATTTGGGAGTTATGTTGTCTTCAACTTTCACATGGTCCGACCATATTGAGTATATTTCATGTAAGGTTAATAAAAACCTTGGTCTTCTACGTAGGATTAAGTATTATTTACCTTATGATGCCCGGTTACTTTTTTATAATAGCTTAGTGCTACCTATTTTTGATTATGCTGATTTAGTCTGGGGTGACAAGGACAATGTCTCACTTATGAAGGAATTGCAAATTCTCCAAAACAAAGCAGCTAAGTTGATATTAGATAGATCACCTCACTCCTCATCCACCGATGCATTGATTGTCTTGAGATGGCTGAATCTTGAAGAACGTAGGAAATGTCATCGATGTATATATGCATACAAGTGTATTAATGGCCAACTTAATCATTCTTTGGACATTGTAAGAAAGAGTGATATACATTCCTACAATACGCGCAATAACGATACTATCAAGCTCCCCAAAATTAAATATAATTGGGGAAAACAACGTTCGCGGTACCACTGTTTCAAAGACTTTAATGAATTAGAGAGAACTGTAAGAAACTCAGCAAGTTTTCCAATTTTTAAGAAGTGTCTTTTTTCTGCTTTTTATAATTGAGTACTTGTAGTGTGTATGTTTTGATTATTTCTGTAACTGGATTTTAGCTTGAATTTTTTTTTTTTTTTTTTTTTTTTTTTTTTTCATATATATCGATTTTAGCTTAACCTTTTTATATTTTAATTGTATTATATAATATACATCTCGTAATTAGGACCTCTATGTAAACCACTCTTGTGATGGAGCATCCTATTAAAAGATTGTTATTATTATTAAAAAATATTGGTGGTAGTAAGACTTTTTTCCTTAGCAAACCGATTGCAAGAGTAATATGCTGAACGGAGAGCCCGCTTTTATTTCAAACACATAATAGATTGTTTACTATCCAATCGGGGTTAAAAGAGCCCGGGCAAGTCTAGGCAAGCCTATTTTTTCCTATTGTAGTAGAGTGACGCTTATTTAAACCTATCCACTTCATCATATATGGAGGAACGTACTTAATTGGTATGGGGGAAATCCAAATTAGTATGAAGGGCTCCTGTATGCGGGAAATCCAAGGGAAATCCAAAATGAGGTTAAGTTTCAACATAGTCTACTACTAGTTCCTCCAACTGGAAAAATGTTTCGCGTTCCCCTGTCAGCAAGCTTTCTCGGGAAGTGGAAGCGGGGGACGCTCCTTGAGTCATCGCACAAATGTAAAAAAGAAAACTTTACCTGAACAATTTCGCCCGTTTCCAGTGAAACCCGGTTTACACTTGCAATTAAAGTGTCCAGCAGTATTTACACAAGTTGCATTTTGGTGGCAATCGTGGCTGCCGTTGTTGCATTCATCGGTATCTAAGTAGCATAGGGTCGGATATAGGGAAAAGAGCAAGAAAATGTAAATCTGATGGTTTTAAGATAAACGTCCACCTTATGAGTTAAAGGTATTTGTATTTTATTTGATAAGATAAGATAAGAGAGTGGGGATAAACTTTATGTAGCCATTGGTTGAGGTCACATTAGAGAACGTTTACTATAGTAAACTCAAGTTTACCATAGTAAACAGCGCCGTAAGTGTGACCGGCCTTTTTCAGTTTACTATGGTAAACTCTACCGTGGTTAATTTCCATGACTACCGCGGAAAGAACAAAGATGACCCATCACCGATAACCATCTGGTTACCAAAAAAAAAAGGTGGGTATATCTCTAGTCTATCTAAACTTTGTTTGTTTTGTTGACAGTTTGTCATGATTTTTGAGGAAAGTAGTTTCAAAAAGGGTCACATAACAGAATAGCTTTAGAACATCGGTAATTGCGTTTTCCACAGTGTCCACAGTGCTTCGAGGTTTCTGTTTCTGTACATTTCTTCAAACCATTCTTGGGGTCGAGGTTAAACCCACGCTTGCCTTCGCAATGCCGCTCTTTCTCTAAGAGTACGTTTTCGATGGGTAATCAATGAACCTGTCACTAAAACATCTTCACTAACTTGGTATTCGAAACCAAGGTAGGTAATAAGGGAGCGCATTCTTCTTGCTCGTCTGAGCAGCAGAATTAAAAGCAAACTGCTCACAACATTAACCTGACTCTCTCCCTGTAAAGAACTAAGCGTTACTCATTTAATTTTTTTGTTGTTGTTGTTTTAGTACGTAATATTGACAACGCAATGTAACGAACTTTGTAAGATCGCGCGCGCTTTAAATTCAACGGCGATTTCAAAATATATAACACGGCAGATGACGGATGTACCGTCTGGAAAATTAAAGAAAGTTGTTATGTTTATACGAATTTCATTTTGCTTGTCATAGAGCAATGTTTACAGCATTTCTAGCGGAAATATAGA
The DNA here is from genome assembly GCF_958299795.1 of Porites lutea. Lineage (NCBI taxonomy): Eukaryota > Metazoa > Cnidaria > Anthozoa > Scleractinia > Poritidae > Porites > Porites lutea. The sequence continues at coordinate 6,050,292 of NC_133210.1, forward strand.
GACCAATTGTCATCCTCGGTTCTCTTTATCGTTTATCGTAGCTAGACGATCTCGCTCCCTCATTTGTTGCGTAATTTTACTATTTACTTAGGGGAGACTGGATAGTTTGTTCCTGACCGGCTGTTTTCGAATTAGGGCGTTTCTATCCAAAACTTCTAGAAACATTATTTTCCAACAGATCCACATTGCATCAACGTCATTTTTAAGATTTAGAAGTTCGCACGTTTTTTTATATCTTAAATCCTGAATTTTTCTGAAGTTTCTAATTCCAATTTATTTCATTGTGTTGGATTTTTGAACCAAGTAAACTAGATCGTGATCACAAAAACCCAACCGTATCACACCAGAATGTAGAGGAAGTGATGCATACATCCAGAAACGACCTTGAGGTTTAAGCAATACGAGTAGGTTCGTCGATACTAAAAATAACAACTCAAAGATTTCATCAGCCCATGTTCGATATATTAAAATTCTGACACGACTCCGAGGCTTTAGAGTCAAAATTGCAAATATTTCACGACTTCATTGTCTCGCAATTCCCATAAGGGACTTAAGGCCTGTTTACAAGGAGAGAGGGTTACCCTTGTGCTAGGGCTACCCTAGCAAGCGGGTTAAAGTTAGCTCTGGTTTACAAGCAACCTCGTCCCCAGGGCGCTTTTCCCTGCCTTTGGAGGTCTGGCGGCCTCCAATGCCAGGGAGAAGCGCCCTGGGAACGAAGATGGTTTACAAGCAAATTTCACAGGTAGGGTACCGGTGACCCTATCACCCGGGTCAACTTTACATGCTTTGCTGACGTGTTACGTCATGCGTGCATTCTTTGTAACGGTAGAAAATTTGAAATAATGTTGAAGTTCTCTATGGAAAACACGTTAAATTCACGAAGAAAGGGAAAATATTATCATCGTAGACAGAAAATAACTAGTTATTATTCAGATGTTTATAATTAAGCTCAGAAATTGGATAATACCGTTCAAATTGGTACGATTACTGGTCATGCATGACGGCGGAACTACCCGGGTAGGCGAGTTATCCCTAGCTGAGCGTTTACAAGGCAGGTAGGGTAACCCTCTTGCCAGGGTAACCCTAGCACTCAGGACGGGTTACCCTAGCGCTAGGGTAACCCTACCTGCCTTGTAAACACGTCGTGTGAAAAAAGAAGAAATATGCGAGTGCAAGGGTAACCCTCTTGCCAGGGTAGCCCTAGCACTCAGGTAGGGTTACCCTAGTGCTAGGGTAACCGTACCTACCTTGTAAACACGTCGTGTGAAAAAAGAAGAAATATGCGAGTGCTAGGGTAACCCTCTTGCTAGGGAAACCCTAGCACCAGGGTTACCCTCCCTCCTTATAAACAGGGCGGGCCTTAAGCACAAAGAAAACCAAACCTAATGTAGAAAAATGACCAGAAAGCCTCGGAGTCATGTAAGAATTTTAATATATCGAACGTGGGCTATTGTTACCCTGACACTGGCGGCCATTTCCGGTGAATCCTGTCTGACAACTGCAATTAAAGTGTCCAGCGGTATTTACACAAATTGCATGCTGATGGCAATCATGGCTGCCGTTGATGCATTCATCGATATTTGAATGACACAGGGAGCAAAAAAACAAAAGAAAATGAATTTTTCCTTTTTCTTCCATTGCGCAGATCAGTGGCCGTTTAGAGTAAATAATGGTTTACAAAGTTTGCTACTGAAATGCTATGAAAAAAATTATAGCTTCACCTGAACAATTTCTCCCGTATCCAGTGAGACCCAGTTTACAGATGCAATCATAGTGTCCAGCGGTATTAACGCAAGTTGCATTTTGATGGCAATCATGGCTTCGGATGCTGCATTCATCGATATCTGATCGGTGAGTAACAGAAGGAAAACAAGGAAAAAGTAAATCCAGTAGTTTCAAGATGGAGGCAAACGAGCAGATTATGGAATAAAAGGTATTTTTTACCCTGACACGGACGACCATTTCCTATGAATCCTGTTTGACAGCTGCAATTAAAATGTCCAGCGGTATTTATACATTTTGCATTTTGATGGCAATCATGGCTTCCGATGCTGCATTCATCGATATCTAAATAGAGCGGTTTTCATTTGAGTGTCGAAAAGTAATTGGTTTTGCACTTTCTACACGATGCGATTGGCTTAAAAGATTCGCGCCACCTTTTCATCCAATCAGAAGTAAAACCAAAGCCAATTGTGACGCGCTCGCATGCATTTTCCCGCGCTTTGGGTCAGCCACATGTAATTACTTCGAGTTTTGATTGGTTCAATGTATTCTCTGTGTCCTATGTGATTGGTCAGAGTAATTACTTTGGTTTTGGTTTTACGACACTCAAACGAAAACCACTCTAATATGAAAAGCAAAAAAGTTAATCTGATACTTTTTACATCAAAGTAAACGTGTTGTTGACTGCAAAATTGGTCGTTTTCTGTGAACCATTGCATTATGCGACCCGTATATAATACCGGAAGGGTTAATGTACAAATTACAGTTTGGTGGCAATCATGGACTCTGCTGCTTGAGGCCGTTAAGTTTATCAAATCAAAAGGACACAAAAGGTAATTTATACTTGGGCACATCAAGCTTTTCCAGTTAACCTTGGAAGCTAGTTGTTATTGTTTGACCTGCGCCTTCGTGCAATTTGCATTTTATTGGAAATCATTGCTGTCGTTATTTTATTTACTAGAAGACAGGTGAAGTTAAATGTTAAAATTCCCACCCTACAAACTGATTAGCCTGTTTTGATTCCCCTTCATTGGGGTGTTCTAAGGCTTTGTTATTCATTGCATATTGTTACCAGCAATATGACCTGTCACAATCTGTTTTTCCACTATACCTGTTTCACAGTGTTCTCCTGTGTATCCCGATGTACATACACAAAGATACTTCTTGTCAGTAAACCCAAGGAGACATTTGGCGTTGTTCCGGCAAGGATTACTGCAGCATAGATTCTATGAGAAGAGAACACGTTTTCTCTTAGGGTAGCAATGAATTGGCTCCAACGAGAGAGAAAAGGGAAGTAGTAATACCAAAATGTCTTGGAGGTAGACTGTTATTGCAGGAATACCACACAACTTGCGTCACCGTCGGCTTTGCAAGCCCGGTGCTTTTCAGGCTAAAAGAGCAGTGTGCGTAGCCGCCCACTCAGACTGGCTTTGGGCTTCGACAAGCGTTCGTCGTGTGGGGGAGAAACGCGTGACGAAGCCCTTAGAAGGTTTGTCTGGGAGGCTACAGTGTGCGTTCTGTTTTTTGTAGCGTGCCGGAAGGAAGAAGGAGACAAGGCAACCGATTAACGTCTCCGCCTAATGGCGCGATTATTTGAGCTAAGGTGAGGTCTGTTCCGCAGGTGCATCGTAGCATAATCTTCTGACCAGTTTTTGCTGAGATCCTGTTTGGTGTTTCGGTCTGGGTTTAAAACAACTGGGCAAAAGAACGCTTGACCAACTATGTCATAAGGATACGCTAAAATTCCGAAAATACGTACCATGTATAAGCCCCTCCAAAAGCCCCCCAAACTCGTAACGCATAATTAAACCTTCCGTTAAACGCCCCTCCGGAAATTGACGAAATTCGGTTTGGAAGCTTGCGTTATTTTATTTAGCTGACATGTTCGGAAGTAATCTTAAAACCAAATTAAATAGTTTTTTACAGAAATTTTCCCATAATAGCTAAACAAATGCCTTGAAAAGTTTAATTTGTCGGCGTGCCAAAGTTTGTCGTTGGCGGCAGTAAATGAGTTTTTAAAAAATCCATGATTTTAATTTTGTGCTCAATGATCTCACTGCTTTCGTATATACTAAAACAATTATTCACCTCAGTGTCGACAGTGTCGACGGCCAGTGGGGGATATTTACCACCACTCACCACCTCACTTTAGTGAATAATTGTTATATATCAGCAAAACAACAACTTTGCACATGCATCACTTTTTCAGTTTTGTACATTTTTTAGCCGTCGTTTCACGACTACAACGTGAAAATGCCTTATTCAGTCACGTTTTATCGAGGACAGGAACACAAGACAACAACTTTTTTTCTTGAACTTTGATACAGTCCTTTAGAATTCAACTCCAAAGAAATTTACCAACATTTGACGAATTATACGAGATGGATGTAGGGCGATAAAGTTTGAGGAAGCGCGACGTTTTCGTAGCCGTCGTCGTCGTTATTGCTTAAGCTCCCTAATTACAGTATTCTGGTGATGCATTTTTTTTTTATGAATTCAGTTGACGTGAAAAAAGTTCTAGCTTTTTAAAGAGATAGCAAATGGCTTGACGTAGCCCCTTTGATAACCATTAAACTTATTACTATTGGATGCAAAGTTTCTTCCTTTTCATTGGCCGAAAACCCACGACGTAACCTACAAATAACTGCCCACAAATAATGGTCTGCTCACGCGCAATGTCGTCTAACGGTGTTTGGCTTTGCAAAAAAATATACCCTGGCTGCCAGAGGCTTTTCATGCACGGTTTCCGGTTTGCGTCGAAGACGTGTCGGCCTCCGGCCAACGAAGCTTCTTGTCGCACGCGATAAACAAAACTCCGGTACCCGCGGTACAAATAATATTCTGCTCGTGCGTAAAGGAAACCACGGTTTTCTCCTTCTTGCGATCGGTCTTGCTTGAAAAATGGCAGATCGCTCCGCTTCCCGAAGATATTAAAAAAACAAATTTGGTGATCGAATGATAAAACAATTATTGAACCTCGGTTATCGCAAAATAGCGTTATTTGCCAGTGTCTCCTAGATCAAAATGAATAGGCTATTTCCGAGTTCCCCTGGGCCTCTATATCAAAACGAGGGCTCAGCCTTTGATATGGCAATGATTTTTCATTCTCATGCAAAATTACTCATTGCCACAAGAAATGTTGTGCACTTGGCCTCATTTTGAAAGTGGGGGTTTTTGGAACTCGAAAGTGGCCTATTTTTTGCCGCAGCCTTCGGCTTGGCAAATAATTGATCTGCTCGCCACTGACAGATCACGATATTTTGCTCAACCTCGTCATTAATTGTTAAATATCACCACACGTACTAGCAAAAACAGCATCACGACACGACCTTGAACTCAATTACCTCTGCTCCTCTATATGTCCAGCCGTGTCTTGGTTGAAGGTCTTCAGGGTGATGCCAATGATCAGAGTTACTTAACTCACATATCACTTTGTCGTTTATTGGTGGACCAACATTGATCGATACACATTCACTTTCCATGACGCATCGATGCTCGCACGATGCTTGAATTCCGATGGAAAGATTTAAGAACATGTGGTCCTTGAAATAATATCCACTTTCTGGAGGTATAAACTGGACCCGTCGGCATCCACCTACAAAAATAATTCAATTCTTTGTTGTAGATTTGCCCCATGAAACTAACTGTAGTTAGATTGTTATGAGAAAAAAGCCTAAAAGGACATAAGGATCAATCACTCTGATCCGGCCTGAGACAGAAAGGTACGATATTGCTCGCTTTTCTAAGGTGACCACTAAAGCTTTGTCATCGGGAACAAGCTTTCAGGAGTCAAATGAATTAGACGAGAGAAAAAATTGCAGGCGAACTTTGATCTGGGTCAAGACGTGTGACCGTACGTCCGGGAACTTGAATAAAACGAGTGTAAGATAAAAGTCAAGAGGTGTCTATCTGCCAATAGGCTGAGTTTTTCCCGGTTATTTGATGATATTTTGCTTGTGTTAAACATGAGAAGATTATGCGTGGCTGTGGACAGTCGTATCAGTGCCGCGAAAGTACGTGATTGTGTGATTTCCGCATGGTGTTGACAGGCAGAACTCAGGTATGTGGTGGCGTGGTTGAGGTGTTGGACCAAAATATTCTGTGCCAGCCATAAAAACGTTTCGTCGGTGTTTAGCTTAGCTGATTTTGCCTTGAAAAACCAATTCTCGACTGAGGAAAGATGGATCTAGGTTTATTTTTAGCGGACTCTTGGCTTTGAACCATTTAGGCCGGTTTTGGCAGATAAGAAGGTGGTGATGTTTCAATCAGTTTGTTGTGTATTCCATGCGAAATCCTGTAATAAATCGGAACGCGAAAAAAGTAGTGTTTTGCTAGGCTATTTGAGTTGATAAGTAAGCCTTAACCAGGTACGGTTTGGCTGCAGTTCACGCAACCTAAAAATTTCTAGACTGAAATGACACCGGTTTGAAACTTCACGGAGTCGGATTACTGAATAAATGTTCTAACATTTGCATCATTTTAAATTTGGAGTCGTTGAAATGCTTCTAGGGACCACTAACTTACTACCCGACGTCAGGTAAAGGCTTAAAATCGGCCTTTGAATGATTATTCATTTTTTTAAGGTGCCAAGTAGTAGAATGAGTTGATTTTTCGCTTACTCGGTTTTCCGCAAAAATCCAGGTATAAATTGCACATAAATCACAAGGGAGCAACTCTAAATTCGTTAAAAATCAGTGAAATGTCTCTTATCATTCCCTCATGCATGCATGTTCCTTGTCGGCAAGCTCATTTGGTAAAAAAAAAAAAAAGCACTTTTGTAGGTATGATTATCCTCATATTCTTCGCATGTGCTCTAAGTCATTATGGAGAGAGGAGAGGCTACCATGTGACATTGAAATATCAGGCAAAACCCAGAAAAATGCCTGAAAAGTGTTTGCCACTTTAAAGTGTCACTCGAATCTACTTAATTTTGCTTTGCAAATAACATAATTGGGCTTTATAGGCACTTATTTCATTGAGATAATGATAGATAAATAGAAATGAATGAATCATTGTCAGTTGGTGCAAGTCATTTGGTGTTTCATTAAGAGGAGCCTTATACTTCGAGAACGGACACGAAAAAGCTGGCCATGGTTGAAATGAAAAAGTTTCAGCCAATTTGCCCCAGCCAAAACCTTGCCAAAATCATTTGACAATATAACTATGGTGGTCGGTGTTTGCTATTGACTGTTGCAAAATAAAAAACAAAACTTTTAAAGGATGACTTCTGTTAATATTAGATGCTTTCTTGTGGGGATTGTTTTTTTGTACACCTACAGCGTGTAAAGAGAATAGTCTTTTATAGGTTAAAGATTATATGTTAAACGCAGTTGTTTCAGTTTCAACTTCATAACTGTTACTGAATCACTGACAAGAAAATGAAAAAAAGGAAGACAAAGCAGACAAATATGAGGGAAAGAAACGAGAAAAGAAAGACTGAAGCATTTAAACGAATCCTACAAAAAGAAAATTTTGCAAAATTACATTTATCCTGATGCTATAGTGTTCCTACAGTCTCGCCGCCAGACATGCCATAAAAAAATATTCATGATAGTCCCCTTTGTGTTAATTAGTTTGAGCATTAAAAATGCATCATAATATAGATATATACATCTACAAGATATTTTTAAAGCGAAATAATAGTGTCTTTTCAGTTGCAACTAGATCATAAATTTCCGGATAAAACAGAACTTTGTCGGGGCATAGACTGAAACGTATTTCCATCACCGTATTCCAGGGTTGAATTTCTCGTTGCTTAAAGTTGTCGAAATATTGTGGGGTGGGATGACATATTAGGAAAAGCAATTACGTTTACAACAACTTATGGTATTAAACTTCAGTGGCATAGTTGTGGCTTGGCACGTAAAGACAAAATTAAAAGGGAAATTTTGCGTTTTTGATCCATACAATAAACAGTGTATTATATTAGATTTTAAACGTTGATAGCATGCAGCAAAGTAGCGGAAAAACTCTCCATCAGCTCCATGTTTTTGCTTGCAATTTTGAACATTCTCCCATCGTTACTTAGTATTTAATATTCCCAAATCATTTTGGCGATAAACTCACATTACATGAAATTAGGGCGTAAAAGGTAGTGTTGTTCTCACTTTACTCTAAAGCATGGTGACGGATCCGTAACTGAAATTAAACTTTCGTCCCGGTTCAAATTGAACCGCATTGAAGTGTATACATGGGATAATTCCAGCTTGGTGGGACAAGATCTTAGTTAACCGGTCTAAACCCTTCTCCATTTGAACACACTAATTTTTTGACAATGGAAAATGGGGTGAAGTTACATCTCAGTCAACCAAAAGCAAGCCTGGTCATCGTGGCTTATCAAGAGGTTCGCAGGAAGACAAAATCATCGCTCAATGGGAGACCGCCATCTTTTGATGGTTGTGTGAAGTTTTTAAAGTATATTATTTTTAATAAAAAATGTAATCCTTGAATTCCAAAGCTGTCATAAAGAAAGACGAAACTAAAAAAAATGAAACTGAGTGTTTCAATGAAGAGAAAGTATGGAGAACTCTATGAGCACCTTCAAAAGGATTTATTAAAAGAATAAACGGTAACAAAACATATGCTTGGCATTTTCACAGTCCCTTTCTCAACAAAAACAAAAAAAGCTTAATTTTTTGGTCAAATATGCTTTAACTTTCACAAAAAAAGACTAAATATACAAACTAAAAAAGAAATCGAAAAGACAAGAAAAAGGAAAATTTAAATCTAATTGATGTGAGTTAAAAGTTTCCACCATGAATGCAATTGAACGTAAAACTGTTAAAAACATAAGGTTACCTGATATTTAGTAAGGCGACAAAACATCATAAATACTAAATGTTTAAAAATTGCATCCATAACCCATACCTTGATGAGCATCCGTATTGTATTGCAACCAAACTCCCCAAAGTAAACACAAAGCCAGGAAATCCAAAACGGACAAGGAAAAGCTTACCATGCTTGAACTGGGACCTTGGAGAAGAACTGCCCACAACCTCGCTGATGACCCACTAAGCACGAATAAATGGGACGATCATACCTAAAGGGCTTAATTTTCCTTCATAAGACAGGTTAAATTATTCATGAGTGCCACTCCGAATGTGGATGTTTAAGTTTTTCTATTGGTTGCTTGAAATACTAACGAAACAGCTAATAAAGAATTTTCTTCAAAGCGTGGATTTCAATTTTGTCAATCGTGTTTCACCTGCTTAGCAAAAAAAGTAAAAACGTTTTTATAACAGTTAACAAGGCCTTCACAAGCATTTTTATGGTCTTTGTTGCTCCTGCTCGTTTTTATTTACTTCACAATTTCAATAAATGTTACTGAGTCACTGTAAAGAAAAATATAATAGAAGACAAAGTAGACTTGTTGAAAAAGGAACGAGGAAAGAGAGAAGCATTCAGGAAAGACTTTTAGAAGATAAAATGTTGTAAAACATCTCTAAAATATGTTATCAAAATAGCAATATTAACTCGGTAATAAAACGTTGACATTGGCTTCAGTTTTTTTGTGTTACTCAGTTTCGTACATTAAAAATGCAATAGAATATTAATGTATCCTTAATGCTTAGGTTTAAATTCAACGCAAAGGAAACAGTCCAGTCGGCTGGAGTCACGCCGATATTGTAAATATTCAAGTCCTAGCTTGTGTTAACCAGTTTGAAGCACTTGCAATGGAATTTAAGTGAATACAATGCGTTAAGAAACAAATTCAAGCGAAATAATGTATTACTTGACGTATTAGAAAAACATCCACCTGCCAAACAACTTTAGTTGCAGTTGACGCCCGCTTTGGCTTGAATCGACAGAATTGGCGGGCACAACTTAACGGATGATAAATTAATCATAAAGGGAGTCTTGCAAAAGAACTTTTAGGCACTAATTAGTAGCAAAAAAGATAAAAGTTATGTCGAAATAGATACCTTAATAATTTTCTGGTATATTTAACAATTATTCCTCGAGTCTCAAAGGGCTCTTAGTCAATAGCAGCCGAATGGGCTATTGACTCAGAGGCCATGAGGGCGAGAGGAATAATTGTTTTAGTAAAATCCAACTAGGTGGTCAAAAATGTCGAGACAAAACAATTTTAGCTAGCAAAACGCGATTCAGTCACCATTGTTTTGGTTGTCAAAGCCGGCGCTTTTCGCTACTAGTGGGCTATAACATATAGCCTCGTAGTAGCTCAACCAATTAGAACGCAGCACTGATAATAGACCACTAGTTGGATTTTACTACAAACATGCATTTATTATGGATTCGGTTGACCGTGCCTACGCGTAAAGTGATAGCATGCACAGTTGAAAAGCTCTTAACTCAGTTCTTTTCTACGGCCCTGAAAGTTCTTTCATCGCTATATTCAATAACACTTTTGGCGATTAACTCCCAAAATAAGAGCGCGCCTGGTTGGAACGCGCCTGTTATCTTGTACCCTCCTTAGATGACACCTATGTTTTGGCATTAAGTGGGAAACAACCAGGATGTCGCGCATTCTTCATTGGTGGTCTTCCAAGCATGGCTGACGAAGACATTGTCAGGGAGATTTTCAGTGTCTGTGGGCCTATTAAACAGATAAGCCTAAACAGTGTCCGAGCAAGTACACAAGTAAAACACTGCCAATTGCGCTTTGTCAAACTTGACTCTGTTGAGAGGGCAGTCAAGTTCAATGGTCATGTACTGGTCATTGGAGACGGTCGCGACAGAAAAACAAAAATTGGTCGCATTCGTGTTGATTATGACAAACTGCCTGGGGGTAGTGAAGAGGTGCAAAGTGGCATGGTAGTCAAGGAGAAGGTGCAGCTGCCTCAAGAAAAGCAGGAACAGGATTTGAGCTTCCTAGTTTACACGCAAACAGGCATTCCATCTTCTGGACCTGATTCGTCATGATCAGGCCTTAACAGAGTTACTTGGTACTTTGACACATTGGTTTGAAAGGGGAGAGTGTAACCGTTCTACAGTGAATGTCTTCCATGCATTGCTTAACACTGTCAATAGTCTGATCAAAAGGTTGGTAAGCAGACGGAAGGAGCATGAGCAACGTGTTGAGAAACAGAAACAACAGGCTGTGGAAAGAGGCAATGAAATCAAACAGCAATGTAAGTTAACTCTTTAATGCTTAATATTTAATGCAATTTGACAAATGTCTCAGTAATCACTATTCAGGCAAAAAAATAATGTATGCAGGAGATTTTCTAATTCTAATCATGTTATATGCAAAGGTGTACCACATCACAGCAGATGTGCAAATGTTCGCTTATGTTGAAATATAATCAAGGTGGGAGTGTTAAGTAAGTAAAATTAATAATAAAATAATAATAATGAAGTTCTGGGGTCAGCAGTTTTAAAGATGGCACATGACAGCCATTTTGAAAGCCTCCTTTCTTTTTGGTAAAGAGTTCCAGTCTCTGATTTTACATACAACAAAACTGTGTTGGTATTTGGTTGCTTGGAACAGACTTGAATGAATTCCTTAGGATGGAATTGCCTAGTGCTCTGTCGCCTTTTGAATTGAGTAATGCCACTTTCCTTCTTTTCTCGAGTTTCTCAGAATTTTCTTGACAATTCCAGGAGTGGTGCTATATTCGTTTTTAACAAAGCATGCCGCTCGTCCCTGCTTACTCTCAATGTCCTTCATCAATTTTTAAATGAGGGGGTCCCATGGGTAACATCCACATTCAATCAGAGGTTATGCTAAAGCAAGATAGGCTTTCTCTTAAACATTTTCTGTGCAAATCTTATTTAGATTTGCTAAGCATGGAAGAAGTAAACAACAAAAGTAACATATTTGCTCGTGTAATTGAAAAGAGTATATTAAGTGAGATTGTTTATCTTGTCACTTGATAATGATGCGACATGAAACTTTGAAATGTTTTGTACATATTTTTTTGCTAATTATTATTCTTATGTGTGTAATGAAATAATCATTAGTTTATGGTTCTTATGTTCTACCATTAGGTGAAGCTGTATGCAGGGTTTTTGAAGCAGCAACGAAGCAGAAAGCATGGGATCATTTCACTAAGGCACAAAGGAAGAACATCACCCAGTGGCATGGTGCCATAAAAAATGTAAGTGTACTCATGAGTACTTTACTGTTATAAAGTTTATTTTGCTGAATCTTCACAGGCTGCTCCAGAAAATTTAAATAAGAAGGAGAAAAAATTGTCACAGTGGAACCTTGATATAACGAACCTTTGTATACGGAAGTCCTTGGTATAACAAACGTTTTCTTCACCCCAGTAATAGTAAAACATGTGGAAGAGTACCTTGATATAACGAAACCTTGTGATAGCGAATACATTTTGCCAGTCCCTTGGCAACTTGGTAATATTCAGGTTCCACTGTATTAAGTAGGCAGCAAAAGATAAGATCATCATCCGTGTTTGAGGTACATATATGTGGGAGGAGGGATGCCTCATCTTCCATGAGGGAGTCCAGGCACCTCTCCTGGAATATTATTAATTTTGGCAGCCCTGAAAAGTACATTTTAGTGGATTTTTAGTGGCCAGGGATATAACTTTGCCATCAGAATAGCACCTTTGTTTCATATTTTCCCCATATTCTCTATATTTTATATCATATTATGTTTTTTTAATCAAACATAAGCGTTAAGACACAAATAACGGTACTTCAGATTCATTATCTCTCTATAAATTAATTTTCTGTGAGTAGCCAGCTCTTCTGTGAAATGTAGATGGGAACTGATCGGCTTTCTCGCACCGTTTTTCTGGAGAACTTCATAAAAATCCTTTTTTGCAAAAAGGTGAAATTATTTACCCTTACAAAATGTAAGTGCAAGATTATGATTTTCTGCTTACAGCCATCTGCCATGTTATCAGTTGCAGCCATCAACCTTCATGTATGCCTCTACTGTTATTTAAACCACTCAGAACAGGCCACTTCTAAAAAAAACAACAGCAACAGCAAATCTTTAATTTCCTTAGCTACAAAATTTAGTAAAAAGTTATCCAGCTTTTACGCAATGACAATGTTACATCAATAGCATGCCCATTTAGCACATGCATAGAACAATACAGTGAAACCCCGCCTTACGGCCACCTCGGTAATACAGTCACCTTGTTATTCAGCCACTTTTTTGGATGCCTGGCAAAATGGCCATACATTTTCTTGTAAAAGAAATCCTTGTTAATACGGCCAAATTTTTTTTTCCCCTTGTTGACCGTACTAACAGGGTTCCACTGTAGAATACAAATTTAAGGGTTGAACCTAATTACAGACTGTTTAAATACCTGCAATCATCGTAGTTAAAGGCATTTGTTTGTTGTATCAAATGTTGATAGCAAGTGTTAACATATATGTATTGTTAGTTGCTTGAGATAATATTCATTCAGATGAAGACTTGAAATGGTCGTTACTCCACAATATATCTTGTTGAGTTGCTTTTATCCGAAATTTCCTAAGTGGACAAAAGGAAACACAGACCATACCAAAGGCTAAGTTGTAGGCTTTTCATCAAAAAGCTAATATTCTTATAGCTGTTATACAACTCTTGGCCAATCTCGTACATCTTCAGGTCTTTCTAACTTTTCTTGTCGGGTAAGTTAAAGGTGCTAGAAATTCTATGATGCATTCTTCAACCAAGACTCCTCCTTCTGTAGGTTTAAAGCTGTAGTTCTATTGATCGCTTACCCAAGAACATAAACATTACCAATATTTAGTTGTTGTTAAAAGATAAGAATCATAATATCAGGGAGGTAAGGGTGGTGCATTGCTGAGTCTGCACTCACCACTCACCAGTGTGACTCTTTCTTGCTCCATGATGCTGCTGGTTTCCCTCTCTTCTCATTAATCAATAATTATTTTCAGATTCCATATCATTTGGGAGCAAGGATGGCACAGTGCTGAGAGTGCTCACTTCCCACCAATGTGACCCGGGTTCAAAATCCCGATGTTGACACCATATGTGGGTTGAGTTTGTTGTTGGTTCTCTTCCTTGCTCTGAGAGGTTTTTCTCTGGGAACTCTGGTTTTACCCTGTTCTCAAAAAACAGCACTTCCAAATTCCAATTCGACCAGGAATCAGGTAGACGAAGAAGGACTTTGTGGATGTCCTTCCTCCAAATCATTATTTATTTATTTATTTATCAGTCTAGGATACATTAGGCAAAGAAGCACTTTAAGGATGTGCTACCACTAAATAGTTATCGATTCATCATTTTATTGAATACGTCGCCAGTTTTTAGTTTTTCATTGACAAGTATCACAAATGTGAACATATTTCCCCCCGCCTCTCTTTGACAAGTATTACTTTCATCTGTACGGGTATGGGTGATAAGTTTGACTCTCTCCTTTGGTTTGTTATTTGAAAGTTGCCATGGTTAACACTTGCTGGGTTGTTACTTAAAACAAAGTACATGTTCCCTGCATTACGCAGCTATTGCCTAACTGGAGTCTGATAGTCCGTGCAGAGCATAAGAAACAGTCTTTAGTAGCAAATGATTTCCTTGAGAAACTGATGTTTCTCAGTTGTTTAGACTTTTAAGGTCTGTTGAAGGTTTGATTGTTATCACCACACACCCACATTTTGGCAGTAGTAGCATGCTTCACTCAAATGCCATTTATTTTTCCAGTGTGACAAGTGTCATAGGGTGTATTTACTTCCCACAGAAAAAAAAAAAAAGTTACATCCTTCAGTGATTTTGTTACCTCCATGTCCTGCGTCCCTGACGCATAAAAATCCCCAAAGACACAAAATAATTTGTGGTATTCATCCCATAGGACGCCGAGAGAGATCAATTGATCAATCTAAAGATGTTTTTCTAGAATATCCTGTTTGTGTGATTTCTGTGCCTGTGCTGTTCTTGTGGCTGTTGTTAAACGACACATTTCTTTTAGTCTTTATTGTGCTTTACAATAGAAGGAGTATATTACTGTAATTTGGAGTTTTGGAGTCTGTCTTCAGATTAACTGTGCGGTAACAAAAGACCCTGGGACTCATCGTTTTTTGAACTGGGGCTCATTGGTTCTGGACTGGGACTCATGATTTTTCATAAGATGAGTCCCGGGACTCACCATAACTATTATTTTGTAACAGAATCACTGATCCTTTCCAGTCTAACCCCATCCCTTCAAAACCATTCGAGTGCAAAAAAGAAGCACATCACTGTTTACGTGGTCATTCTGTAGAGTATGACCATCCAATAACTGCTGTGGCTACAATCCCTCACTCTTTGAGTGAATTGGAAGACTGTGAAGGTAAGTCAATAGCAGTTCTCACTGTTATCATTGTGTGCCGTCCCCAGGAGATCAAATCAGCCAAAGAGGCTGAGATCGAGAACCGTGTCGAGGTAGGTATGGATCTGGATGATGAAGTGCCAACGCTTGGCGGGCTTATCGAGCAACCTGCACTGCAGACGTCAGAAGAGGCAGAAAACCAACACGATCAAGAGGAAGATCAAACCAGCCTATCGACGACAAAAGCCAAGAAGCGGCGAGTGGAAGCTTCAGGTACTGTGTCATTACACCACGGGCATCTGTAATTACAGATTTACTCCTAAAGGTGGGTGAGTTAATTATGCACAGTGCAAACCCTTTGATTGGTAACGGGATGGAATTCGATGTGCTGCTATTAAGAAGAGGCCTACTCTGGGACCTTAAGTCGCCGTAATTTTAGGCGACTTAAGGCGACTTTAGGAAAATTTGGTCAAAATGTTGCGCGACTTAAGGCGATTTAAGGCGACTTTAAGCGATTTAAGGCGACTTTAGGCGATTTAAGGCAACTTTAGGCGACTTAAGGAGAAAAAGGTGACATTTAGGTGAGTTACATGTTAGTGTCAATATGTTGCAGTTAATTTTTAATTTCAGTTAATTTTTGGTTTCCCTTTGTTTTAAATTCATTAGCATACATAACCATACCCAGAAACGATGGAAAAATAAAAATTAACTGAAATAAAAATGAACTACAACATATACAACATCAAAATCTGATAACACTACCTCTCTAGGGACACAATGTTGTAGCATAAGTTAATTCAGTCTTGAAGACATCTACATTAGTCTTCCAAATTTTCAACAATCTCAGCTACCTAATATTTTGAACATTAAATATCAAGGTAGCTTGTGTTGCAGGTGTATTCTAACTGTGGTTAGTAACATTCGTGAAGCAGCTCTAATATCCTTGTTCTGGGCCCTGTTGCACTAAATGAATTACCAGCATTTTGAGTTCCCCTTCAACATGATTGGCAAATGGACAATGGCATTTTTAACAGTCCAGTCCTGGCATGTTCTCTAATCCTGATACACACACAGGGGGCCCAGAACTAGGATTTTGCCACTGTTTTGCACATGGACTTAACCCAGAGTTTAGTTCCATCTGTGGCACAGGCTAATATCAAGGGTGTTGGTTTAGTATTACATTAGCAGAGACAAAATCTGAGTTAGAAGCAACCAAAAGGGTAAATTTTCTCTTGGTCTTTAAATGCATTATTTCATAATATAAGGGACAAAAAATCAATGGTTCCTGCATTTCTTTTTCCAAAAAATAAAACCATAAAAGTAGAGTATTTCAATACATCTCTGTAACATACTGTGAGCTGGTTTGTAGCAAAAACTTTATATTGAAGTGTCTTTTTTTCATAATTTGACAACAAACATTTAAGTAATTAATTTAAAACATCTAAAATCACTTATCGATATCGCACATTATGGAAATGACGATCCCCATTGTATGTCTTGGCAGTTGCTCTGCCAATGTTTGTCCCCACACGCTTGGCTAAGAGGATGTTTTTCCAAATTGAATTCAAAACAAAAAGTTTGTAGTTCTCGCCGTATATATATTGCTCCTTTCCTGTCTCAGTCAAACAAAACACTTCCAAATACTTGCTTCGCTAGTGAACCGTACTCTCTTATCCATGGTCTCTCTGGAAACTTTCCAGTCGGGTTGATTTCATGAGTGCATTTATGCACCAGCAGAAACGTAAACAACTAAGCTTAGCTTCAACCAACCTCTCTCGGTCTGTTCCACGCGGCAGCGTTTACGCTCTCAGCACAAAAGGAAGCATTATGCGTCATGTTTAAACCGATGGCAGTACCAAGTGTAAACGTTTCCATTATTATGTCAGAAATTTCCATTTAAAAGGAGATCTTTATACGAAAACGCGAGGTACAACATTCTATCCGCCATTTGCTTCTCCCAGAATTCCACCGCAGTCGCAAGCTAATTTCCATGGTTTCTCGGTCCCGCCCTCTCCCCGCCTCCAGACCAGTTAGTCACGTGATCAAAACACACTACTTTCTTGGCGGCCATAACGTAGAGGAAAGAACAGTATTATTTTGCTTTTCTACGTTCTTCATCAATAATGATCGATTAAATCAAATCGTTTGGCAGGGAGCAATCACGACAACATAAACAAAGAGCAGTATTACGCACCTTCGATGTACAAAGCTTGAATTTCTGTCTGGAAGGGAAGACCTAAAGAGACGACTGTACAAGCTAAGCTAAGTGTTCAAGTTTATAAGAGTGATTGTGTTTCTGTCAATGATAGATGGATATAATTCGACGGTAAATACAGATCAGAGGTTGTGTGCCGGAGAAAAAACTTATCATTAGTTGCTCTTAAAATCTGGATCGGTAATTTACATGGACACTTTTTTCGATTGACCTTTAGACTTGTATTAACTACCAGAAAATTTAGATTAATGTTGTGGCGGCAATAATTGTTTTTTTCTCTCCCTTCAACCTACCTGTATTGATCTTAGTTACTTGAAATGTCTTTGAATGTTGGACACTCACAAAGCAGTAGAAAAGAGTTTTAACTATATTTTGTTCAGGGTGCAAAGAAAGTCGGCTTTACAGCTTGCCTAGCATACACTAGCCTGAAAGCCATTTTGACTAACCCCAATTTTTTTTATGAATGGGACTGATTACAGTTCTTCTGTAATCTGAATTCCCTAAAAAACTTTACTTCCAGCCAGGCAAGTTAAAAATGCAGTTCACTAGCCCAATCATAAAATCCAGTACCCCAGGGCTATTGCCTGGACACTACTCTGTCTACTCTCTTTGCACACTGATTAATGTAGTTTAGCTAGAACTTGAACCTTTGAATGCCTTTTTAAACAATATTTTTACTGAGAAATATGAGACAAACCTCCCAGATGAAATTAATAAAATACCTGTACAAGTGACTGGATAAAGTTGTGTACTATATGTTGTCATTTTTGCATAAACAATACAGGAATGATTATTCTTGTATTGCTTACAACTAATTATTACGTGTAGTAAATTGTGTAAAGTAATTAAATGTATAAATTAGAGGGCTGGAGAAGAAATTAATGGGTCTTAAGTCACCGTGGGAGTTTTTTTATGGGGGGTGGGGTGGGTCTGTGGCTAATATTATTGAACACGGGTTATTATACACTTTATGAGAAATCATGCATTCTGGAAATAGAAAACTAAAAAAGTAATAACTACATGACAATTTGAACCTCGTTAAGATTTGAATGATTTAGTGACTTAAAGAAACTAAAGGCGACTTTAAGCCACTTAAGGCGATTTTAGGCGACTTAAGGCGATTTTTGGCGACTTAAGGCGACTTTGGGCGACTTTAGGCGACTTTAGGTCCCAGAGTAGGCCTAAGAAGCTGTTAACAATATGTCTGGTCTCTCTTTGACCAAGATAACTGTTCCTGATATAAAATATCACTTGTTTGAAGCTGGTTGTAAGAGATTCAACTCTGTTGGTCTTTCTGTTGAACCAGGTAAGTTTTTCCAGCTTCTTCCCCTCAAGGGTTACATGAAAGTACAATATGAAGCTGCTCTTGTGAGCTAAGTTTTTTGATCAGTTGGAAGCTTAATACTGATGCTCACTCAAGCAAAATTGGTCTGATCATGCCGGTAGTTGGAGTTAAGGACAATTTAAACAACTGTTATGGCTCAATGTTGTAGTTCTTGTCACTAAATACAGGTTCAATGAGAACGTGACTAGAGCTCTTATTTTTCTGTAGCTTCCGTTGGAATCTTCAGTAGACACATGTGATGAGCGCAGAGAAAAATTTATTTCAGTAGTTGATTAATCAGGTTTTCAAAACCCTCATCATGTCTTTTTTTTCTTGATATCCTTCCATTTTCTCTTGATTGTAACTTGAAAAGTCATCTTGGCCACCGCCCTAGGAAGTAATAAGTCAGTAGAAGTAACATATCGTAACAGTTAAGTGTCAACTCTTCTGTGTAATCTGTCAGTAGATATATCTGTTAGCCTTGAGCTTTAACTCATTACAGAGGCTATCATTTTATCATTTTCTCTCACCGAATCAATAGATGGCACTGCCTGAACTGGATTTTGTAACCTCTAGTTAGGGGACAACCTGCATAAGAAGGAAACAAGTTATAACCTTACTCACACTCTTTGTACTCCAAGATGGGACCCTTTGTCATGGTCCATCTTCTCCCCTATTCTTCTCTAGGAAACATATTGAAGGAGGTAAAGAGAATTAGGATGTTGACATCAGGGACACCGCCCATTAGAGGACCCCATAAGCGGTTTACGGTCGTTTCGCTAACGTCCTGTTCGCCAACTTCTGAAGTCGATTCGCTTGCGTGTTGAGTCAGCTCCTTAACGGCTTTCTCCTGATCAGTGGCTAAAACAACGAAGTATACACTAGCGTATCGCACTTTTTTGTATCATGGCTGAGAGAACGAAGCATGTACATGCGCAGCGCTCGTTTCGCTTCTTAGCTGAACGACATGAGACATTCGCGAATGGGACGTTAGCGAAACGACTCGTGACACGTAGGCGAAACAACCGGTCACCCTCTAAGCTACGGCTCAAGCCACATGCAAATGCTAAATATTTGTTAACTTTATTACAAGTGCAATCATTGAGTCGTCGTACTTCTTCCCTCATTAGAGACCTTTAGATTCAAGGACGAGAACGACTACGAGTGCGAGATTTGTCTTCAAGTTTTTTCGCGTATTCTCAAAATATAGACTCCCCGGAAAGCTTCATTTGACCATTTTTCACTAGAAAAGTTAGCACTGTCACCTTTAGTGAACGAGGTTGCACCCTCTCCTGATCGCAAAATGATAAAAATTCTCACATTTGATAACTTGTTTCCGCTACTTCGACATTCTGGCTAAAACTCGTAGTAAAGTGACGACGGCTACCACTTTTTCCCGCCAAAATGACGCCGGTTCACGCGCGAGCACTACTTAGTGTTGAGAAAATCTCGTACTCGTAGTCTTACTCGTCTTAGAATCTGAAGGTCTCTAATTTGTACTGAAAATGTTGTATCAACTACAGAGAATTGAGGTTTTAGCAGTAGGGATTAAAGGGTTTTTTTAATTGTATTTATCCTGTAGAATCTGATGCTGACTCAGCGAATTCCCTGAGGTTAGAGAATGAAAAACTGCGAACGCAAGTTGAGAGTTTAAAGGCAATTGCTGAACAAATCAGAAGTCTGATGTGGTCCATGCAGAGTTATCAGTACCAGGCAGAGGAGATAAGACAGTAGTACAACAACATGATAGCAGCTAAAGATTATGAGGTAGGTACGAATAGCCTGTGTGAAAATACTTATTCTTTAAAGGGTCGTAACCTTTTAGAGGGCTTTAGATTCGAGGACGAGGACTACATTAATTTTAAGTTTTCTCGCCTATTCTCTAGAATAGACACCACGGAAAGTTTCATTGTACTTTTTTCTACCACCAAAGTTAGCACGCTTATTTGTGTTGAAGAAGGTTAAGCCTTCTCCCGATTGCTAAATGATAAAATTTCTAACATTTAATAACTTGTTTTCCCCTCTACGACATTCTCCCTAAAACTCGTAGTAGACTGACGACGGCTAACACATTTTTCCGTCAAAATGACGTTGGTTCGCACGCGCGTACTAC
Organism: Porites lutea; assembly: GCF_958299795.1. Classification (NCBI taxonomy): domain Eukaryota; kingdom Metazoa; phylum Cnidaria; class Anthozoa; order Scleractinia; family Poritidae; genus Porites; species Porites lutea. The sequence goes on from NC_133210.1 coordinate 6,070,853, forward strand.
TTAGTATTGCGAAAATTTCATTCCCGTAGTCGTCCTCGTCTTAGAATGTAAAGCTCTTTATTCATTCTTTGCTAAAAAAAACTAAGACACTCTGCGAGGAGAGCCTCCTTTTGGTGTCTTGTCATGTTGCCCGAAAGTCATCTCGCCCGAAGTTATGTCGCCCGAAATCAGAATTAAGTCGTCCGAAATGCTGAGTCATGTCGCCAGCTAAGAATGTCGCACAGAGAAACAAAGTGAATTTTTGTGAAATAACATATCTCGTTCTTTAAACCATCATTAGACGAAACTAGCGGAATGAATGTGTAACATACCTCGCTCTTTAAGTGATGATGAGACGAAACAGGCGATATGTTAAGCTTATGTGTAATATCTCTCGCTCTTTAACCCTTGATAAACAACGAAGCAAGCGCGATAAATGAGTAATATATCTCGTTATTTAATCTTCGATGAGACGAAACAAGCGCGATAAATGTGTCATAGGGATGTGAGGATGGTGTAGAGCGTGATAAAATTTCGAGCCACATAACTCAGCATTTCGGGCGACTTGACCAGGAGGAAAAAAGGACTCTCCGCCTGAATCGCGTCAAGCCTTTGAAGTCACAGCAACCCGGATTTCTGAACTAGTCAACTTTTTTTCTCTCGTCAAACTGGTTTTTTAATGCAACCATCCATTTATTGATAAAATTGCTGGTCATAACTGAGCCCGCCGCACTATTCGCATGGCTCTTGCAATTGGGCCTGGATGGGAAACTTTATCCAAGCAACATGCAACTCTCGATTCATGCAGTCTTTCTCCAGTACACCAATATTGATCGAGCAAGCGAGAGAAAGGCTCTGCTGGTAGGTTGAAACTATCTTTTTAGGCTAGTAGAATCCATTTCACACCACACTCTGAAATGGGTGCGAACTACTGTTACATAGTTACAGTAACTATTCAAAGCATAATAGAAAACACCCAAGTAGGGAGATGAAACCCTAAATGCATAAATACAAGGTATTTTTTAGGTGAAAGCTGTGTTAGGCATATGGGCAGTTACACGGTATCCACAGTATAAGTAATTATGAACTCTACTGACTTTTTTTTCCCTTCCTGTTAGTCTGACGAAAGCTCTGGAAGATGCGAATATCCTCACTGATCCAAAGGTATTGTAAACACATTAATAACGTGTCCTTTTGTTTGAACCCTTCAGGTTCCAACGATGATAAGCATTGAATTTATCCTGGTTTGTAATCCAGAAAAGACATCGCAATATAGGACGTAACCATACAAGATGGATTCTCTTGTCGCGTTTTCAGCAACTTATCTTTACTACTTTTTCGTTTTCGTTGTCTTCTCTCTTAGAGGGAATAAAGTCATAATTACGGTTATCTCGCCTGAATTAATGTCGCCCGTAACCAGAATTATGTTCACAATTCAAGTGCAACCTTTTTTTGACCAAGAGTGTAGGCAATGGAAATTTTCTGTTGTTGTTGTCGCTGTTTAGTTTTTTTTAGCAACGCTTTTTTAACTGCCGTAGGTTTAATTCAGTTTATGGTAGAGCACTGGTCCATTGAGTGGGAGTTCGTAGGTTCGACTCCCGGGGTTGGACCAAACCTCAACACAATCTTCACAAAGGCGATTCGGTTTCCCACCTCCTTTCCAGCTCATCTTGTTTGTAGGCTCGTTCTCAAGACAAACGAATTAAGACGGAATTCATCAGGAAAATGAGTAATTTTAATTTTCTGTGGACAAAAACCTTGTACCAGAATAATTTAAACACTATCGCATTCTTTTTTACATTTTTCAAGGGCTATAGATATAATTAGTTATCTGCAATAAAACCAAAGACTATTTCTCATGGGAGCCCGAGAAAATAAAATTTCATGTGTAAGGTGTCATTTTGTGAAAGTTGACATTTATTTTCTCGGGCTCATTATAAGAAATTTTCTTTGGTCTTTATTACAGATAACTAATTACATCTATGGCCCTTGAAAAATGTAAAAACGAATGCGATATTGTTTAAGTTATTCTGGTACAAGGTTTTTGTCCACTGAAAACTAAAATTACTCAATTTGCTGATGGATTGCATCTTAAAACTTCATAAGAATGCAAGACTTTCCTTTTGACTTTCAGAGAGCGATGACTGAGTTCGAAATTCTAGTGGACCTGGGCAAGGATAGCCATAATGTCACTGACATGGACCTCGATACAGAAGAACTCACAGACCTTAACGAAAACGGCAACGAGAACAACAAGCTTGGGATGCAGGATGAAATTGGTGGAATGGAAGAGTTTACGGCAGAGAAAAAGGCAGAAAATGGAACTGGTGTGGATCTTGCAGATGTTAGTGGAGGTTTGCAGAGTGACAGTTTGGGTACAGAGCTGGTGGAAGTTGGCAACGGTGAAGAACTTTGTCTTGAAAGTCATCCTGTGCAGGGAGTAGCAGTGAAAGAGGGTGACATTGGGTACCCTGTTGAAAGTGAAAACGTAGACACTGAAACAGAAGAAAAGGAGATGAAAGAGGAAGTGAAAGATGAGAAGCTTGATGAAGGTATTGTTATATGTATTGTTAGTTGCTTGAGATAATATTCATTCAGATGAAGACTTGAAATGGTCGTTACTCCACAATATATCTTGTTGAGTTGCTTTTATCCGAAATTTCCTAAGTGGACAAAAGGAAACACAGACCATACCAAAGGCTAAGTTGTAGGCTTTTCATCAAAAAGCTAATATTCTTATAGCTGTTATACAACTCTTGGCCAATCTCGTACATCTTCAGGTCTTTCTAACTTTTCTTGTCGGGTAAGTTAAAGGTGCTAGAAATTCTATGATGCATTCTTCAACCAAGACTCCTCCTTCTGTAGGTTTAAAGCTGTAGTTCTATTGATCGCTTACCCAAGAACATAAACATTACCAATATTTAGTTGTTGTTAAAAGATAAGAATCATAATATCAGGGAGGTAAGGGTGGTGCATTGCTGAGTCTGCACTCACCACTCACCAGTGTGACTCTTTCTTGCTCCATGATGCTGCTGGTTTCCCTCTCTTCTCATTAATCAATAATTATTTTCAGATTCCATATCATTTGGGAGCAAGGATGGCACAGTGCTGAGAGTGCTCACTTCCCACCAATGTGACCCGGGTTCAAAATCCCGATGTTGACACCATATGTGGGTTGAGTTTGTTGTTGGTTCTCTTCCTTGCTCTGAGAGGTTTTTCTCTGGGAACTCTGGTTTTACCCTGTTCTCAAAAAACAGCACTTCCAAAATCCAATTCGACCAGGAATCAGGTAGACGAAGAAGGACTTTGTGGATGTCCTTCCTCCAAATCATTATTTATTTATTTATTTATCAGTCTAGGATACATTAGGCAAAGAAGCACTTTAAGGATGTGCTACCACTAAATAGTTATCGATTCATCATTTTATTGAATACGTCGCCAGTTTTTAGTTTTTCATTGACAAGTATCACAAATGTGAACATATTTCCCCCCGCCTCTCTTTGACAAGTATTACTTTCATCTGTACGGGTATGGGTGATAAGTTTGACTCTCTCCTTTGGTTTGTTATTTGAAAGTTGCCATGGTTAACACTTGCTGGGTTGTTACTTAAAACAAAGTACATGTTCCCTGCATTACGCAGCTATTGCCTAACTGGAGTCTGATAGTCCGTGCAGAGCATAAGAAACAGTCTTTAGTAGCAAATGATTTCCTTGAGAAACTGATGTTTCTCAGTTGTTTAGACTTTTAAGGTCTGTTGAAGGTTTGATTGTTATCACCACACACCCACATTTTGGCAGTAGTAGCATGCTTCACTCAAATGCCATTTATTTTTCCAGTGTGACAAGTGTCATAGGGTGTATTTACTTCCCACAGAAAAAAAAAAAAAGTTACATCCTTCAGTGATTTTGTTACCTCCATGTCCTGCGTCCCTGACGCATAAAAATCCCCAAAGACACAAAATAATTTGTGGTATTCATCCCATAGGACGCCGAGAGAGATCAATTGATCAATCTAAAGATGTTTTTCTAGAATATCCTGTTTGTGTGATTTCTGTGCCTGTGCTGTTCTTGTGGCTGTTGTTAAACGACACATTTCTTTTAGTCTTTATTGTGCTTTACAATAGAAGGAGTATATTACTGTAATTTGGAGTTTTGGAGTCTGTCTTCAGATTAACTGTGCGGTAACAAAAGACCCTGGGACTCATCGTTTTTTGAACTGGGGCTCATTGGTTCTGGACTGGGACTCATGATTTTTCATAAGATGAGTCCCGGGACTCACCATAACTATTATTTTGTAACAGAATCACTGATCCTTTCCAGTCTAACCCCATCCCTTCAAAACCATTCGAGTGCAAAAAAGAAGCACATCACTGTTTACGTGGTCATTCTGTAGAGTATGACCATCCAATAACTGCTGTGGCTACAATCCCTCACTCTTTGAGTGAATTGGAAGACTGTGAAGGTAAGTCAATAGCAGTTCTCACTGTTATCATTGTGTGCCGTCCCCAGGAGATCAAATCAGCCAAAGAGGCTGAGATCGAGAACCGTGTCGAGGTAGGTATGGATCTGGATGATGAAGTGCCAACGCTTGGCGGGCTTATCGAGCAACCTGCACTGCAGACGTCAGAAGAGGCAGAAAACCAACACGATCAAGAGGAAGATCAAACCAGCCTATCGACGACAAAAGCCAAGAAGCGGCGAGTGGAAGCTTCAGGTACTGTGTCATTACACCACGGGCATCTGTAATTACAGATTTACTCCTAAAGGTGGGTGAGTTAATTATGCACAGTGCAAACCCTTTGATTGGTAACGGGATGGAATTCGATGTGCTGCTATTAAGAAGAGGCCTACTCTGGGACCTTAAGTCGCCGTAATTTTAGGCGACTTAAGGCGACTTTAGGAAAATTTGGTCAAAATGTTGCGCGACTTAAGGCGATTTAAGGCGACTTTAAGCGATTTAAGGCGACTTTAGGCGATTTAAGGCAACTTTAGGCGACTTAAGGAGAAAAAGGTGACATTTAGGTGAGTTACATGTTAGTGTCAATATGTTGCAGTTAATTTTTAATTTCAGTTAATTTTTGGTTTCCCTTTGTTTTAAATTCATTAGCATACATAACCATACCCAGAAACGATGGAAAAATAAAAATTAACTGAAATAAAAATGAACTACAACATATACAACATCAAAATCTGATAACACTACCTCTCTAGGGACACAATGTTGTAGCATAAGTTAATTCAGTCTTGAAGACATCTACATTAGTCTTCCAAATTTTCAACAATCTCAGCTACCTAATATTTTGAACATTAAATATCAAGGTAGCTTGTGTTGCAGGTGTATTCTAACTGTGGTTAGTAACATTCGTGAAGCAGCTCTAATATCCTTGTTCTGGGCCCTGTTGCACTAAATGAATTACCAGCATTTTGAGTTCCCCTTCAACATGATTGGCAAATGGACAATGGCATTTTTAACAGTCCAGTCCTGGCATGTTCTCTAATCCTGATACACACACAGGGGGCCCAGAACTAGGATTTTGCCACTGTTTTGCACATGGACTTAACCCAGAGTTTAGTTCCATCTGTGGCACAGGCTAATATCAAGGGTGTTGGTTTAGTATTACATTAGCAGAGACAAAATCTGAGTTAGAAGCAACCAAAAGGGTAAATTTTCTCTTGGTCTTTAAATGCATTATTTCATAATATAAGGGACAAAAAATCAATGGTTCCTGCATTTCTTTTTCCAAAAAATAAAACCATAAAAGTAGAGTATTTCAATACATCTCTGTAACATACTGTGAGCTGGTTTGTAGCAAAAACTTTATATTGAAGTGTCTTTTTTTCATAATTTGACAACAAACATTTAAGTAATTAATTTAAAACATCTAAAATCACTTATCGATATCGCACATTATGGAAATGACGATCCCCATTGTATGTCTTGGCAGTTGCTCTGCCAATGTTTGTCCCCACACGCTTGGCTAAGAGGATGTTTTTCCAAATTGAATTCAAAACAAAAAGTTTGTAGTTCTCGCCGTATATATATTGCTCCTTTCCTGTCTCAGTCAAACAAAACACTTCCAAATACTTGCTTCGCTAGTGAACCGTACTCTCTTATCCATGGTCTCTCTGGAAACTTTCCAGTCGGGTTGATTTCATGAGTGCATTTATGCACCAGCAGAAACGTAAACAACTAAGCTTAGCTTCAACCAACCTCTCTCGGTCTGTTCCACGCGGCAGCGTTTACGCTCTCAGCACAAAAGGAAGCATTATGCGTCATGTTTAAACCGATGGCAGTACCAAGTGTAAACGTTTCCATTATTATGTCAGAAATTTCCATTTAAAAGGAGATCTTTATACGAAAACGCGAGGTACAACATTCTATCCGCCATTTGCTTCTCCCAGAATTCCACCGCAGTCGCAAGCTAATTTCCATGGTTTCTCGGTCCCGCCCTCTCCCCGCCTCCAGACCAGTTAGTCACGTGATCAAAACACACTACTTTCTTGGCGGCCATAACGTAGAGGAAAGAACAGTATTATTTTGCTTTTCTACGTTCTTCATCAATAATGATCGATTAAATCAAATCGTTTGGCAGGGAGCAATCACGACAACATAAACAAAGAGCAGTATTACGCACCTTCGATGTACAAAGCTTGAATTTCTGTCTGGAAGGGAAGACCTAAAGAGACGACTGTACAAGCTAAGCTAAGTGTTCAAGTTTATAAGAGTGATTGTGTTTCTGTCAATGATAGATGGATATAATTCGACGGTAAATACAGATCAGAGGTTGTGTGCCGGAGAAAAAACTTATCATTAGTTGCTCTTAAAATCTGGATCGGTAATTTACATGGACACTTTTTTCGATTGACCTTTAGACTTGTATTAACTACCAGAAAATTTAGATTAATGTTGTGGCGGCAATAATTGTTTTTTTCTCTCCCTTCAACCTACCTGTATTGATCTTAGTTACTTGAAATGTCTTTGAATGTTGGACACTCACAAAGCAGTAGAAAAGAGTTTTAACTATATTTTGTTCAGGGTGCAAAGAAAGTCGGCTTTACAGCTTGCCTAGCATACACTAGCCTGAAAGCCATTTTGACTAACCCCAATTTTTTTTATGAATGGGACTGATTACAGTTCTTCTGTAATCTGAATTCCCTAAAAAACTTTACTTCCAGCCAGGCAAGTTAAAAATGCAGTTCACTAGCCCAATCATAAAATCCAGTACCCCAGGGCTATTGCCTGGACACTACTCTGTCTACTCTCTTTGCACACTGATTAATGTAGTTTAGCTAGAACTTGAACCTTTGAATGCCTTTTTAAACAATATTTTTACTGAGAAATATGAGACAAACCTCCCAGATGAAATTAATAAAATACCTGTACAAGTGACTGGATAAAGTTGTGTACTATATGTTGTCATTTTTGCATAAACAATACAGGAATGATTATTCTTGTATTGCTTACAACTAATTATTACGTGTAGTAAATTGTGTAAAGTAATTAAATGTATAAATTAGAGGGCTGGAGAAGAAATTAATGGGTCTTAAGTCACCGTGGGAGTTTTTTTATGGGGGGTGGGGTGGGTCTGTGGCTAATATTATTGAACACGGGTTATTATACACTTTATGAGAAATCATGCATTCTGGAAATAGAAAACTAAAAAAGTAATAACTACATGACAATTTGAACCTCGTTAAGATTTGAATGATTTAGTGACTTAAAGAAACTAAAGGCGACTTTAAGCCACTTAAGGCGATTTTAGGCGACTTAAGGCGATTTTTGGCGACTTAAGGCGACTTTGGGCGACTTTAGGCGACTTTAGGTCCCAGAGTAGGCCTAAGAAGCTGTTAACAATATGTCTGGTCTCTCTTTGACCAAGATAACTGTTCCTGATATAAAATATCACTTGTTTGAAGCTGGTTGTAAGAGATTCAACTCTGTTGGTCTTTCTGTTGAACCAGGTAAGTTTTTCCAGCTTCTTCCCCTCAAGGGTTACATGAAAGTACAATATGAAGCTGCTCTTGTGAGCTAAGTTTTTTGATCAGTTGGAAGCTTAATACTGATGCTCACTCAAGCAAAATTGGTCTGATCATGCCGGTAGTTGGAGTTAAGGACAATTTAAACAACTGTTATGGCTCAATGTTGTAGTTCTTGTCACTAAATACAGGTTCAATGAGAACGTGACTAGAGCTCTTATTTTTCTGTAGCTTCCGTTGGAATCTTCAGTAGACACATGTGATGAGCGCAGAGAAAAATTTATTTCAGTAGTTGATTAATCAGGTTTTCAAAACCCTCATCATGTCTTTTTTTTCTTGATATCCTTCCATTTTCTCTTGATTGTAACTTGAAAAGTCATCTTGGCCACCGCCCTAGGAAGTAATAAGTCAGTAGAAGTAACATATCGTAACAGTTAAGTGTCAACTCTTCTGTGTAATCTGTCAGTAGATATATCTGTTAGCCTTGAGCTTTAACTCATTACAGAGGCTATCATTTTATCATTTTCTCTCACCGAATCAATAGATGGCACTGCCTGAACTGGATTTTGTAACCTCTAGTTAGGGGACAACCTGCATAAGAAGGAAACAAGTTATAACCTTACTCACACTCTTTGTACTCCAAGATGGGACCCTTTGTCATGGTCCATCTTCTCCCCTATTCTTCTCTAGGAAACATATTGAAGGAGGTAAAGAGAATTAGGATGTTGACATCAGGGACACCGCCCATTAGAGGACCCCATAAGCGGTTTACGGTCGTTTCGCTAACGTCCTGTTCGCCAACTTCTGAAGTCGATTCGCTTGCGTGTTGAGTCAGCTCCTTAACGGCTTTCTCCTGATCAGTGGCTAAAACAACGAAGTATACACTAGCGTATCGCACTTTTTTGTATCATGGCTGAGAGAACGAAGCATGTACATGCGCAGCGCTCGTTTCGCTTCTTAGCTGAACGACATGAGACATTCGCGAATGGGACGTTAGCGAAACGACTCGTGACACGTAGGCGAAACAACCGGTCACCCTCTAAGCTACGGCTCAAGCCACATGCAAATGCTAAATATTTGTTAACTTTATTACAAGTGCAATCATTGAGTCGTCGTACTTCTTCCCTCATTAGAGACCTTTAGATTCAAGGACGAGAACGACTACGAGTGCGAGATTTGTCTTCAAGTTTTTTCGCGTATTCTCAAAATATAGACTCCCCGGAAAGCTTCATTTGACCATTTTTCACTAGAAAAGTTAGCACTGTCACCTTTAGTGAACGAGGTTGCACCCTCTCCTGATCGCAAAATGATAAAAATTCTCACATTTGATAACTTGTTTCCGCTACTTCGACATTCTGGCTAAAACTCGTAGTAAAGTGACGACGGCTACCACTTTTTCCCGCCAAAATGACGCCGGTTCACGCGCGAGCACTACTTAGTGTTGAGAAAATCTCGTACTCGTAGTCTTACTCGTCTTAGAATCTGAAGGTCTCTAATTTGTACTGAAAATGTTGTATCAACTACAGAGAATTGAGGTTTTAGCAGTAGGGATTAAAGGGTTTTTTTAATTGTATTTATCCTGTAGAATCTGATGCTGACTCAGCGAATTCCCTGAGGTTAGAGAATGAAAAACTGCGAACGCAAGTTGAGAGTTTAAAGGCAATTGCTGAACAAATCAGAAGTCTGATGTGGTCCATGCAGAGTTATCAGTACCAGGCAGAGGAGATAAGACAGTAGTACAACAACATGATAGCAGCTAAAGATTATGAGGTAGGTACGAATAGCCTGTGTGAAAATACTTATTCTTTAAAGGGTCGTAACCTTTTAGAGGGCTTTAGATTCGAGGACGAGGACTACATTAATTTTAAGTTTTCTCGCCTATTCTCTAGAATAGACACCACGGAAAGTTTCATTGTACTTTTTTCTACCACCAAAGTTAGCACGCTTATTTGTGTTGAAGAAGGTTAAGCCTTCTCCCGATTGCTAAATGATAAAATTTCTAACATTTAATAACTTGTTTTCCCCTCTACGACATTCTCCCTAAAACTCGTAGTAGACTGACGACGGCTAACACATTTTTCCGTCAAAATGACGTTGGTTCGCACGCGCGTACTACTTAGTATTGCGAAAATTTCATTCCCGTAGTCGTCCTCGTCTTAGAATGTAAAGCTCTTTATTCATTCTTTGCTAAAAAAAACTAAGACACTCTGCGAGGAGAGCCTCCTTTTGGTGTCTTGTCATGTTGCCCGAAAGTCATCTCGCCCGAAGTTATGTCGCCCGAAATCAGAATTAAGTCGTCCGAAATGCTGAGTCATGTCGCCAGCTAAGAATGTCGCACAGAGAAACAAAGTGAATTTTTGTGAAATAACATATCTCGTTCTTTAAACCATCATTAGACGAAACTAGCGGAATGAATGTGTAACATACCTCGCTCTTTAAGTGATGATGAGACGAAACAGGCGATATGTTAAGCTTATGTGTAATATCTCTCGCTCTTTAACCCTTGATAAACAACGAAGCAAGCGCGATAAATGAGTAATATATCTCGTTATTTAATCTTCGATGAGACGAAACAAGCGCGATAAATGTGTCATAGGGATGTGAGGATGGTGTAGAGCGTGATAAAATTTCGAGCCACATAACTCAGCATTTCGGGCGACTTGACCAGGAGGAAAAAAGGACTCTCCGCCTGAATCGCGTCAAGCCTTTGAAGTCACAGCAACCCGGATTTCTGAACTAGTCAACTTTTTTTCTCTCGTCAAACTGGTTTTTTAATGCAACCATCCATTTATTGATAAAATTGCTGGTCATAACTGAGCCCGCCGCACTATTCGCATGGCTCTTGCAATTGGGCCTGGATGGGAAACTTTATCCAAGCAACATGCAACTCTCGATTCATGCAGTCTTTCTCCAGTACACCAATATTGATCGAGCAAGCGAGAGAAAGGCTCTGCTGGTAGGTTGAAACTATCTTTTTAGGCTAGTAGAATCCATTTCACACCACACTCTGAAATGGGTGCGAACTACTGTTACATAGTTACAGTAACTATTCAAAGCATAATAGAAAACACCCAAGTAGGGAGATGAAACCCTAAATGCATAAATACAAGGTATTTTTTAGGTGAAAGCTGTGTTAGGCATATGGGCAGTTACACGGTATCCACAGTATAAGTAATTATGAACTCTACTGACTTTTTTTCCCTTCCTGTTAGTCTGACGAAAGCTCTGGAAGATGCGAATATCCTCACTGATCCAAAGGTATTGTAAACACATTAATAACGTGTCCTTTTGTTTGAACCCTTCAGGTTCCAACGATGATAAGCATTGAATTTATCCTGGTTTGTAATCCAGAAAAGACATCGCAATATAGGACGTAACCATACAAGATGGATTCTCTTGTCGCGTTTTCAGCAACTTATCTTTACTACTTTTTCGTTTTCGTTGTCTTCTCTCTTAGAGGGAATAAAGTCATAATTACGGTTATCTCGCCTGAATTAATGTCGCCCGTAACCAGAATTATGTTCACAATTCAAGTGCAACCTTTTTTTGACCAAGAGTGTAGGCAATGGAAATTTTCTGTTGTTGTTGTCGCTGTTTAGTTTTTTTTAGCAACGCTTTTTTAACTGCCGTAGGTTTAATTCAGTTTATGGTAGAGCACTGGTCCATTGAGTGGGAGTTCGTAGGTTCGACTCCCGGGGTTGGACCAAACCTCAACACAATCTTCACAAAGGCGATTCGGTTTCCCACCTCCTTTCCAGCTCATCTTGTTTGTAGGCTCGTTCTCAAGACAAACGAATTAAGACGGAATTCATCAGGAAAATGAGTAATTTTAATTTTCTGTGGACAAAAACCTTGTACCAGAATAATTTAAACACTATCGCATTCTTTTTTACATTTTTCAAGGGCTATAGATATAATTAGTTATCTGCAATAAAACCAAAGACTATTTCTCATGGGAGCCCGAGAAAATAAAATTTCATGTGTAAGGTGTCATTTTGTGAAAGTTGACATTTATTTTCTCGGGCTCATTATAAGAAATTTTCTTTGGTCTTTATTACAGATAACTAATTACATCTATGGCCCTTGAAAAATGTAAAAACGAATGCGATATTGTTTAAGTTATTCTGGTACAAGGTTTTTGTCCACTGAAAACTAAAATTACTCAATTTGCTGATGGATTGCATCTTAAAACTTCATAAGAATGCAAGACTTTCCTTTTGACTTTCAGAGAGCGATGACTGAGTTCGAAATTCTAGTGGACCTGGGCAAGGATAGCCATAATGTCACTGACATGGACCTCGATACAGAAGAACTCACAGACCTTAACGAAAACGGCAACGAGAACAACAAGCTTGGGATGCAGGATGAAATTGGTGGAATGGAAGAGTTTACGGCAGAGAAAAAGGCAGAAAATGGAACTGGTGTGGATCTTGCAGATGTTAGTGGAGGTTTGCAGAGTGACAGTTTGGGTACAGAGCTGGTGGAAGTTGGCAACGGTGAAGAACTTTGTCTTGAAAGTCATCCTGTGCAGGGAGTAGCAGTGAAAGAGGGTGACATTGGGTACCCTGTTGAAAGTGAAAACGTAGACACTGAAACAGAAGAAAAGGAGATGAAAGAGGAAGTGAAAGATGAGAAGCTTGATGAAGGTAAGGCGGCAGATGACAAAAAGAGCGATCAAGCTGAGGAAAACATAAACACCGAGGAGAAGGCGGAGGTATTTGTCGAAGATAAAAAGAGCCTCGAGGAAGACGCGGAAAAACAAACCAGTCAGGAAGAGAAAGAAACTGGAAAAATGAAAAAAGTGGAAGATGACAACGTAGAAGAAGAAGGGAGTGGCCGCTTTGTGGAGATCGATGACGAGCAGTTTGAAGTGATTGATGACATGGATGAGGAAGACAGCGATGATGATTACAAAGAAATTACTGCTGCGGGCAGTTCTCTGCAGGTTTTTGATAACAGCGCCCAGAAAGTTCAAGACAATGAAAAGGCAGAGTATATGAACAGTGACCGTGCAAACGAACAGCTTGCGAGTGATTCAACTAATTATGCTGAGCTTGACTCTAGTACCCAGGGAAAAACTCAACAAAGCGAAGATGATTACAAAGAGGTCAACGCACAGCAGCAGGTAACCACCGACTCATCAAATTACCAACTAAATTACGATTCTCAGTATCAAGCCTGGCTCTCCGCAGCTGTGAACAGCCGTGCATCTATGAATTACGGACCCAACCAGGTGCGCATCTCCGGGGAGGAGCTCGTACTTGTTGGTATTATATGTTCCTACCTCCAGCTTTGCCCGGCAGGAGCTACAAGTGGCGAGATACGAGATTACCTGTCGAGGCAGTTCAAGGAGCGAAGGAGGGATGTGGTAGATAGATTGCTTTCAGGCTTGCCCGTTTTGTTCAGGGCAGAGGATGCTAGGGGAAATGCCAAGTGGAAGTTCTGTGGATTAGAGAAGTTGGCTCAGGCAAAAGGCGAGAGCTGAAGAAACGTACAGAAACGTATAGGGACACCAAGCAGACATGGCTACTGTTCATCCATGTCATATCTGATAGCAACTTAAGACGGAATCCACCAGGACATTGAGTAATTTTGATTTTCAGTGGAGAAAAATCTTGTACCAGAATAATTTAAAGCATATTGCATTCTTTCTTACATTTTTCAAGGGCTAAAGATGGAATAAATCATCTGAAGTAACACCAAAAGAAATTTTTTATGGGAGCACCAAATTACATCTTACACGTGGAATTTTCAGAATTTTACCTGTGTAATTACAATTCTTGTGAAATTTGACGTTCATATTCTCGGACTTCCATGAGAAATTTTCTTTGGTGTTACTACAGATGATTTATTACATCTTTAGTCCTTGAAAAATGTACAAATGAATGCAATATTGTTTGAATTATTCTGGTACAAGGCTTTTGTCCACTGAAAATTAAAATTAGTCAAATTCCTGAGGGATTCTGTCATACTCTCTTGTGGTGCTTACGTATATACGCCCGTACTGTGTACAAACTGCGTAAAGCCTGTAGCATCATTTGCATGTAGTGTTGTTTATTAAGGCGTACGAGGTTTTTGAGCTTGTGATACATTTGATTAACACGAGGTTATTCCACCTGTTCTTTTACCGCTTTATGAGTAATAAAACTCAATCATATTCTAGACGGTTGTATAACTCTTCTATAGCGGCGGTGATAAACGGAAAACTCGTAACAGAAGTCTTAGCCCTGTCATCGTACTCTTTATATGCGATAGATCATCCACGCCTGGGCGTTAAACAAGTCGCATTTGTCAGCCTGCGAATACAACCGTCTCACCTCGCACCTTGCCGATAGGAATGTTTCGCGGGAGAGACGTCAACGACAGAAATTTCACACTGATGACGTAAAATGTATCTGGAATCTGGTCAGGAGCTATGATTGATCGACGTAGTAATTATATTGTGTACGAATGACAAGCAAACGATAACAGTAATTATTCGTTGAATATATTCTTTTTACCATAACTGAGTGATTTCTCGCCCGCTGATTGGTCGAGAGCTATGTTCGAAAACAGCACAGACGTGGAAATGACGTGATGGTGGCGCAATTTGTTTTTCTCTTGCGCGCGCGATTTTCCGAGAAACTTAACGAAAATGGACGTCTATGAAACAGTTTTCTTATCAAAAATACTATTCACTGTGCAGATTCAATTATGTCTGCTTGTCATTCAATATATGTCTGTTTGTCATTCAATTATGTCTTCATGTCATTAAATTACTATATTTCATCATGCCTGCTTGTCATTCAATTATGTCCGTTTGTCTTTCAGTTATGTCTTCTTGTAATTCGATTTTGTCCGCTTGTTATTTAATTGTCTGCTTAACATTCAATTAATCTGTAAATTATGGCGTACTATCCCCGCCAAAAATTCATGATTTGTATTTTAAATTGCTCATTTAAACTTTCAACTTCAAAACTTTAATTTTACAGCTGAATTCAATATTTTATACTCTTCCTTTAGAGTTCACATCATGACGTCATATCTTTGTTTATGAAGTACCATGCATATTTTGGCATTATATTAATGTTGACGAAGTAAGTTGAATCACTAACAAAAAATCATCACAAAGCGCGATGGAATTATTACAAATTGCGACCGCTTAGTTTATTACAAAGCGCGATGGACTTTACAAATTGCGACAGCTTTACAAAGTGCGACACGGTTTATTACCAATTGCGATAGGTATTACAAAGTGCGATGGATGTATTACAAAGTGCGATGATTATTACAAATTGCGACAGTACTCTTTCGATTGAACGCAATAGAATATTGTGTTTTTCGAAAGAGCGCTTATTTATTTCCCACTTAAATTGAGGGCGGCGCTCTTTCGAGTATATACGGTTTTGATAGCATTCGATGGTTTTATTACGTTTGAGAGCTTTATTACATTTGTGGCTTCAACAGAGTACAACGTATATATATTTTGCAAGCTCATGCTTTAATACTGCAGCCTATAATAGCGATCCAATTATAGGTAATATACATACGATAAAAAACACCAAAAAATTAATAATGTTTTGAACCAAAATGTTAACAAGACAAAGCGAGCAAGGTCCGCAACATTCACAAAAGGACGATATTACACCAGACGATTAAAGACAATTTTCAGCGGAACATAGCGTTGCAACTGTTTCGAATGGTTGCAACATTGTTCCAACATTGCAACGTTGTGTTACGCTAGAAATGGTCGATGCAAATCGTCCCTTAAAGACAAGCAAGGAAGGTGCCTTTATGGCACGCGCTTGTATTCCCTTGTGTCTTTCCTCCCTTCCTGCTCCTCCAAAGTTTAATAATTTCGCTCCCAATATCGTGCATCCTCAAAGCACTACTACATTTGAGATAAACAGATGAAAACCGGTGAAGTAAAGGCTATCAAATTTCTATGGTGTTAAAAATACAATAAAACGGACGATAATGAGAATCCACCGCATTTTGTTCATGGGATAAAGTCGAAAAGGTATGACATTATCGACGTTAATGTAGTACGTTGATGCTGTTATTGGGGAGATTCCTGCCTAAAGAAAGATTAATTCGGTGCGCCCTGTACTACTTTTCTAACGGGATAAAAGCCTTGACCCCGTATCAACAGTTAGAACTGACAGAAATTACGGGCAAGAGGCACCCCAGAAAGTTATATACGAGGAGGCTCCACTGAGGTGTCCGATCCCTTACCCTTTTACATGCCATTTTTGGAATAAAAGGTATCCCCTTCACGTAATCTACTCTATATTATACCTCGATATAAGGAATACTATGTTCACATTAAATAACGTCTAGCGATGTAAATTTACTGAAATGACACTACTAGAGGTAACCATGAAATCGTTGGCCCAAAGATATCTATGTCTTGGCCTTTGTTGGCGAGGCGCCCCATATTAGGCCCACTTATACAGCGCACTGTTGATATTCCATTTCTTAGGATGAGTTCTACGATTTGCAACTGCTAGGTAAGTATGTCCTTTGTATTGAAATGACGTCATACCAAAAGCTCCCTGGGTTGGAATTTCTTGATATTCAATGAACTGTTCCTGAGAAACTCGATATACCACTGACATGGTATTGAAAAGTTTGACGGAATCAAGATGATTAGCCACACCCAGAAAAGTTTGACCGCACATCACGAAGGGATGTAACGCAGCTGCTCCACGAGTAGGAATCGACTGAAATAGAACAAAATGACTGCCATTCCACTTGTAAATGGGAGAATTGATATTGAATTGCAAACTGCCACGTCTGTAGTTTGCAAAGGCGAGAAAAGTAGAACCGTTGACACTGAATGACTTCACATCTAGGGCTGCATATGTCTGGAAAGACTGCAGTTTGACAAATTGCTGCCCTGACCACTTGAACACAGCTGACTTAACCGGTTCTCGCTTTTGTTGGCTATAATGGTTTGCAAATGCAATGAAGGTTTCATTACTGATTACAAAGGTCTCACTGCTAACAGCCCCGTCGGTTGCTATCTCTTGAATCTTTTCAAATTTATTACTGTTCCATTTGTAGATGAATGAGTTGGTACTGGTCGAGGAGTCTTCATAATTACTTGAAATGGCAAGAAACTGCTCATTTGTTATTTCGAAGAAGTCAAAGCTTTGTGCTCCAAATGTTTCAATGTTTTGAAAGACGAAAAATTGTTCCTGACTCAGACTCCACTGGTAAATAACTGAATTCTGTCGGAACGAAGTTCCATTATAATAATTTGCGACAGCCAGGTAATGTTGATCACCAATTTTAAAATATTCAATGTCAATGCCTCCATGTGTGCCTAAAGTCTGATAAAGGAAAAAAATTCCAGTGGAATCGTTCTGTTTGTAGATGAAAGAGTCGATGTTATGTCCTTCGGTATCACTATAATGGTTTGCGAAGGCGAGAAACCGAGTTCCGTCGATAGTGAAGTGCTCGACATCAGACCCTCCTTTGGTTGGTAGATCTTGTTGTTTTTCAAAGTGGTGAAATTTTTGTGAACAGTCTTGCAAGAAAAAATAAATGATTGTGGGTTAATAAAGGATTCACTACAATCAACGCAATGTGCAGGGGTGACCTTACTCTATCTAGCATTTTCAGTTCAGCTTTTATTTCAACGTTGTTTCTTCAAGAGCACTAAGTAGTAGTTTCCTATCAGGAGTATCTCTTTTGCGGTCAGAAGTTTTGTGCCAAAACAATGTAGGTGCGTTGTCCATTCGTTTGCTGTATTTCATTTTTGCTGTATTTCTTTTGCGCTCGCAGTATTCTGAAGTTTTATTTTCACCTTGTATTTCAGTTTAAAGCACAACACAACACAACTCAATTAAAACATCAAATACGGCAAATTACGGTACATCGGACCTAATGTCAGTCGAGTCTTTGGGGTCAATAGTCTACCATCTTGCTTATTGCTGTAACCCTCGAGGACTCAAATCGGAATAAACTTGCGCGTCTATTGTTAGCGCTGATCGGTAAAAGAAATCGCCTTACGGCAGTTATACACTGTTTGTAGTTTTGTTTTCCATTTTTGCTGTCTAAATCTAGATTTTGTCGTCTTTCATTGAATTTTGTCTCGCTAGTTTTCTACTTTTCAGAAAAGGTTGTCAATGATTGCATTTAAGCTTAAGTTTTAATAGCTTTCAATGAGGATGCCTACATACCGAGCTAGGACTCAGCCGGGACTCGAGCTAGGACTCGAGCCAGGACTTCGAGCCAGGACTCGAGCTAGGACTCGAGCCAGGACTTCGAGCCAGGACTCGACGCAGGACTCGACGCAGGACTCGACAAGTTTTCGCTCTCCTACCATTTTGACTTCCTGCAAGTCCCATGACCATTAAGAGGAGGGTTTTCGTGGCAATCATGGAAGGAAAGCTCGAGTTAGGGTTAGCCGGGGTTAGGGTTAGGTTAAGTTAGGTTAGGGTTAGGAGGTTACCAGTTAGGTTAGGAATCCTTTTTGTTGCTTTTATTTTACTTTTTTAAAGCTAATCATTTTTATTTATTTATAGTCAAAACCTTAAGATTGGTATCTGTAATTAGCTCTTGTTATAACGCCTTGTGCAGTTTTCATCCCGCTCGATTGAACTAATCCTAAAGTAATTACTTAGCCGAAGAAAATCTTTGCTGTTTTTTTTTCCTGTGGCTTTTAATACCAAGTTCGTCAATTATTTTGTCTTTGTTTGACACTCAGATTATGAATTGTCTACCAAGACACAAAAACCTTTCTTTATTCTGAAAGAACTCAGAGCTGAATTGTGATAATATAAATTACAAGCTAAAAATCACGTTGCATGTTTGTTTTGGTTTGCAATGGAGCGCGCGCTTCATCAACACGAACGCGTTCTACTTCAACATACATAGGTCGGAGGCTGAAGTAAAATTTTCCAGAAACTTTTGAATTTCAGTAGGAAAAAAATAAAAATGTTATTCACCGGCCTTGGTCGATCCTTATTGGGAGAAACTGTGCCCTCGGTCTGAGTACCTCCCTCGGCCTACGGCCTAGGGTGGTACTCAAGACCTCGGGAAGTTTCTCCCAATACGGATCGACCATGGCCGGTGAATAACATATATACATCCCAAAAATGTTTCCCATTTCCCATCCCATTTCTATGCTAATTTGTGGAAAACTAGTCCAAGTACTAAAATTCTGCATAGCAAGGGTTAAACTTTGTCTACCGTAATCGCAGTCAGGATCATGGCAGGATCTTATGTCAGTTGATAATTATGCAAAATTTTGGTAAATTTCAACCTAATATGTTAGTCCTGATAATTTGGCAAAGGAATATAGCTATTTGTTTTAGTCTTGGCCTTGGATTTCATTGTTTGCATACCATCTTGAATACCTGCATATTTTGGGTAAATATCGTTCCTACATCTGGCTCAATGCAACAAACCACCTGAGAATTCCCTCACAGAATAAAATATTGTACAATAAAGAAACAGAAAACAGCCTCGCCGGCAGTCGAACCTAGTTCATCTGCACGTGCAAGCAACTCCTTCACCACTGCACCATTGTGGCACTCAGTTTTGGGTGAAGTGAGTTTGTCCCGGGTGGGGTACTCCCCTATAACAGTGACGGGGGTGATCGTCGTACCTTTTCGGGGTTTAAATTTGTGAATTCGTACCGCTTAGGGTGCTAAAACCTTAAATGATCGGTTAGGATAAAGATTTATGACAATATTTTCAAAAAGTCCTTGCGAAGAAACTGTTCGAAAGTTATCTTTTTTGCTATTGAAATTTGCAGCACCAGTTATATAATTTGTTGGTGTTGAATTGGTACCTCTTAGGAGTGGAAATGAATTTGGGACACGCCCATAAAACAAGATACTGGTACCTTTAAGAGGTATTCTCGAAAATTTTCGACGAGCACCCCCGTCACTTTTATATGCGAGTACCCCCACCCCCCCCCCCGGGGAATTCGTTTTATTAAAACCATTTTAGTCTGCCATTGACTATTTTCCAATTGCCCATAATACACTCTGTTTGCCCCCCAAATTTTGCATAACTTATTGTCTTAAAATACTCTTAGGAAAATGCAATACTCCCAGGAGCATTTAAAAACAATGGTTTATGCAGCATTTGGGGGGCAAACAGAGTGTATTATGGGCAATTGGAAAATAGAGAATAGACGCTGTTTGAAAAAATTAGCTTAAGCACGTATATCAAACCTTTATTTCGCATTATTATTTCGGGTTCAAAGGGCTGATCGTTGTAGAAAATCAACCAAACAACCTGTACTGAATTTGATGGAGAATTGAGAAATAAACAGGGGCCCACACTCGAAGGGATTGATTAGAAGTATGGTCGATTTAATCAGCGAAGAATATATGGAATATAAACGTGTGTGACCTCTGAATCAAACCTCCTGTTCTAGAGACTCTAGACGTTACCAATTTTATGCTGGTCCAGTAAACACGGCCGCGACACAAATTTTAAAAATAGAATTATACAATTACGGACACAACATACCAAGAAGGTTTACACAAGCAGATAAAAGCAACAACAAAGCTCACGCACTTATGGTCTATTTGCCTAGGTTTTTATTTTTTCCCTGACCTCTCTGGTTCGAAGTACTACGGTGTCCCTTGCAAATTTGCACATGCGACCCGACTGGCACTCGCCCGTTAGTATGTGACGTAACACTGGCAGTGATGAATCAGTCACAGACAAACACATGAAAACAATAGAGGTGGCCCCTCCCTCCGGGTCATTCCTTTTTCAATATTTCACTAAAAAATTTACCTATCTAGATAGCTTTATAAATAATATTTTTAGTACTTCCGCTTTGAAAAGATATCGCTGGTTTTGTCTCCATCACTTCCCTACCCCTCAGTACTTTTTCAATCCGTCAAAGAAATTGCTTCCCGCGCGCCGTCGTGATGAAATACAACTGCTGTCAAGTTTCTATAACGACAATTATTATCAGAGGCATATTGAAAGAACCTGAACAAGTAAGTTTCAATCCTTTTCCTGGTCTTTATCCTCATTTTCATACACAGCCGTTCTAATTGTCTTCCGACGCTAATCTTTTGTTGTCCCCAAAGACAACGTAAATACCCACAACTGAGTCAAGATGGGGCGTGATTACTTTCTCATCGCTCGCCCGTGTGGACCACTTTTTTCTTTCTGGGCGTCTACTTACTGCAACCCTGGTCAAAACGTCTTGGGACACTTGAGGAAATTAGGCACAAAGACGCACTTTGCTAAATTAAGTCATATTCTACCTCTTAAAAAAGCTTGGGGATGTCGTTATAAGGGGCTATTTCTGCTGTCTTCCTCTCCCCTAAGCAGCGTTGATTGTGTTGAATTAATTAAAACTTGAATACATAACGTCAACATTGCACCGAGGGGGAAGGGGGGAGGGAAGATGCCTCAATTTGACGAGCTATTGCGTTAGTGTCCCAATAGTTTAGACCAGGGTTGTAGATGCGCCATCGGTAACCGTCTTAGGGACGCCGCGCGTCAAGTCGGTCTACCGTATAACTCTCTCAAAAGGCACAGTTTTCGTATTGGCGCTGCCTCTACGGCAGCTGCTGCGGGCTTGCAAGATAAAACTCAAGTATAAAGTATATCTTAACAAAAATAGGGCACGACTATTTTTTTTTCATCTTGGAAAGAAGTTTCTTTTTCAAAACTACCTACCATAAGCACAAGACCCGGCTGTCAAGGAGAAGTCGTCAATTGCTATGTCACCACTGTCACCGTTGCCAACTACCCCTTCAAATGTCACCTGTGATAAAAGAAAATAATTCTGATAATTTAGATACTGCAGGGTAATAGGAGTGAGTGAAGTCTAATCACGTCTGTATATAATAACAGACAATACTGAACTACGCGAAGCTTTCTCACAAATATAACGATACGTGAGGAAATTTTAAAAAACCCATTCAATCCCGCGCTGCAATGGCTCGAAATGTGTATAAATTACTTAGGCGTGTACTGCTGTATTACACTGTTCTATGAAAGGTGTAATCAGTCCGAAAGCGCTGCTGTTAATTCCTGACTTGAAGAGAAACTAATACGTGTTGTACTGAAATTAGTGACAAAATGTTATTATCGAATGATATTTAGTATATACACACTCAGTGATCTTGGTGATTTAAGCAATCTGATTGGTTCGCTATCTCGGACTATTCAACATTATTATTCATTCAAAATATTTCCTCGATTCTGATTGGCTAAAAGCACACATTTAATTCATCATAACCAGTTACTGATGACCAAATTTGGAAGAAATTTGACTTTAACGAGGAAATGACGTCAAAAATGCAGCGTTCGTGCAGGTTAAGGCACCATTAACCGAGAGGACCTGGGGACGAGGTTGAGTTGTTTTGGTTGTGAACTTGAAAAAATGGCGGACATTCCACTCGTTTCAAGAGTAAGAACTAGGCGAAAAAATAGCTAAAAACATGGCAAGAACAGCAAGAAGACAACTCGAAGGGCGACATCTGCTATTTGGAGAAACCTAAACATACACTATCGAAGATGAACTGAACACCGATGGATCGATGGAGGTAAGCATGTTTTAGCTATGTTTTTAAACTAGGAATTATTTTGAATGAATAATAAAACAGTTATTGAATTCGGCTTTCGTATCATATGAAGAATTATGGAGATCTCGGAGGATGTTATCCGCCTCGGCCTACGGCCTCGACGGATAACACCCTCCTCGATCTCCATAATTCTTCATAAGATACTCAGCCTCATTCATTAACTGTTAAATATTCACCTCCTAGCGAGTGGATAATGTGTGAGCTCGGTTTTTTTCCCATTTTCTTAGAGAAAGATCTTTTAAAAGTCGACAGAATCCTAGGGTAGACTTTTTTTCACGCAAGAAAAGACTTCGAAGGATTCAAAACGGCGTTTTCCCATTTACTGTTGTTGAGTTTTGTGGTCGATGGATTGTTTACAACTCCCGTTTATTCGCCTAGAAGAGGCCGTTTCGTGAATTCAGCGTTTCCTAACAAGAAAAATTTGGCCCAAAAACGAAGTTTATTTATGACAAACAAATTTGAAAGCAAATGTTTGCAGAAATTCTACGTTCAAGTAAACACGAGAAAGAATGCTACATGAAGACGACGTCTTACCTCGAGGAACCGAATCGCCATTTTTGTCAGCACTTCATGCGAGGAACGACACAATAAACCTTTTCGGCTATAAACTTAGCGAATAAACAGAAAACAACAAAGCTCTTCTTTTCTTCTCAGGTAAGGAAACAATTCAAACTTTTAGCGGTTCCATTTAAGTCATTACACAGTTGTTTGCGAAGTGATAAGCTTGTGAATTGCCATGTTTGAAAATTCTACAAAGATCTATTTTTAAACTGTCGCCTGTCTAGCTGACCTGATCTGTCAATCAAATCGTACTTTTTAATGGTTTCCTCTCTGATTTTGTTGAGATCACTTCGTGTGTATATACTAAAACAATTATTCTTTTCAATCTCGGTGAATAGTGGCTTTAGGAATATTTACCTCGCTGGCTCGGTAAATATTTTGCCACTATCGAAGATGAACTTAACATCGATGGATCGATGGAGGTAAGCATGTTTTAGCCATGTTTTTAAACTAGGAATTATTTTGAATGAATAATAAAACAATTATTGAATTCGGCTTTCGTATCATATGAAGAATTGTGGAGATCTCGGAGGGTGTTATCCGCCTCGGCCTACGGCCTCGACGGATAACACCCTCCTCGATCTCCATAATTCTTCAGAAGATACTCAGCCTCATTCATTAATTGTCAATTAACTGTGTCACATTAAAACTAATAGTAAGATACAGCTTAAGCTGCAGCCTGATAATAGTAGCAGTCGATCGATCGAGTCAACTTTTTCACCTTCTTTTTAACTGACATGTTCAAAAAGCAGGAATTCCTGACTAAAGTAAGATTTCGAACCTGCTTAGACTCCAAAACCGAAGTAAAATTATTACAAAAGATATGATCAAATATTCCTAGTGTCTATTAACTTCCTCTATTACTACCTTTAGTGGACGCCGTTTTCCTATCGTTGAGGATCTCGGCTCAGTTAGATTAAGAGAGGTAAAAACAATAAAAGCTTATTACCGAATGCAATCCCACAATAGCTGATACATTTATACTGACTTTATACCAAATGTTTCCTCTATGGCCGCTTCTAGAGAACACTACTTTTTCATCTATGGTGACTTTCAGGCTTCCAATAGCTACACCAGACATATGGTAATAGAATTCAAGGCACATGTGCCCTGCGAATGTCAGTGGAGGACTGTACAATTTTGCATTATCTTCTCGTTTTCGTGGACTGGATGCTTCTATGTACATGAAGTAACCTTTAAAGAGATGAAGATCAACATAGAGTAGCAAATACTTAACCAGACAGTGCGGACTGTCCAATTTTGTTACATCATCTAGCTTTTTGTTGAAAAGATATAATGTATAAATGCACACGTCTATAACTTACAAGGGGATACAAGGTGTACGGATAGCGAGAAGAGAAAAAAAATAACCAATCCCAGAGCGCACTAAAAAAGTTTCAATGTGACTTTAAAAAGGTGACCCTGACTTATACAATGAGAATGATCAAAGAAGGGTGCCTTCTTAAAAAAAAGGTGCTAAGATGCCCTTCTTTCGGGATTTGAGAGGACGAGGAAACGCTACAAGAAATGAACAAAGTCCCCCCCGGATGTAAAGAGTGACTGCAACGTCATCGTATTGCACTAAGTGGCACGAAATTAGATATTTTCGCCTGATAATTTCAAGAGTTAAATACGCAGGCAGCTAAAAAAAGTAACAAAAAAGACAATTAAACCAAGGAAAGTGGACGTGGCATAAAGTAGAAAAACTGGCAACATTACAGTCAAGCCAGGTCAAGCGTACCCCCCAAGATCCCATTAATGAATTTATTATTCGAAAATTGAATCCGTTGGTAGTTGTAGATTTCAGATTCATCTCTGCATTCTTGCATGCGAAATGAGCTGTGAATTCACACGTGAGGCATGCAGTTACGAAATTTCTACCAGCTCAGTTTCCCTGAATTTGATGTAAATATCTTCTAAGAAATATAATCTATTCAAAGATTTTCAATCTGACCTAATACAGAGAAGTTCTCGTTAGATATTCACTACTCATTACGCATGCAGAAATGCCGATGTGAATTTGACAAAAGATCGCGGGAACCACTAACGGATTTATTTTTCAAATAATCACTTCATTAACAGAATCTTGGGGGGCACGCTTGACCCGCTTTGACTGTAAAATTCACTAACAATATGTGCAGCGGACTGCTCTTACATTAGTTTAATACATGTTATATTTCCCTTTGCTAATAGTAGTAGGACTGCCTTATAGTAAGTTTCTAGATTTTACCGCACGATCGCAAATTTACAGTTCACCTGTCATGTCTCCAGTGGTGTGATCAAAAGAAGGTCCTGTACCAGAAGGTGTATTTCCTTTGCGTCGAGTCCAGTCAAACTTGTCATCTGTCCCTTGCTCGAAACCGCACAAAGATACATCAAAGTTGCATGTCGCTTCTAGGAGAAGACAGTCAGGAGCGTAGCTACCTGTACATACGGTACGCACGCGCATACCTGAAAAAGTCGTGCACAAAAAAATATATAATGAATAAATAATAAAAAATAAAAAGGTAATTCTAAAAAGAAAGCAAAATATCTAAAGATAATTATTTTAAGAGCACAGTTTGCCTTAATTCATTCAACTCTGGTTGTTTCTTTGAAATATATATTTTTTCTACAACAACGAATTTTTTTTCCATCTCCACCCAAATGTCGGTTTCCCGAGAAACGAAGTAAATCAATCTGTAATGGACCGAATCTTGGATAACATACATGACTGTATATATCTAGTGAACAGATGGCAGGCGTTTTTACTAAAACCGTGTTCGAATTCCTAACGGTTTACACAAGTCGATAAATCCTGGGAGCAACAACGAAGGCCACGGTGACGGCGACGGCAATGTGCCCAATGAGTAAAAGAAAAAACAACAAATTTTGCACGTCCAGCGCGCTTTTTTTTACAACTTGTACGAACACCACCGTAAAAAAATTCCTTTTGCGTCGTTGTTTGGAGGACGTAAACACAAGGACAAATTCAATTTCTTCGCTGATTCGAACTTGGGTGCGGTCCTCAAGACTCCATGGGGAAGTTCACCTATATTTGTCATTTTAAGAGAGTTGACGGAAATAAACTCGAAAAAGTTAAAAAAAAAAAGAAGAAGAAAAAAAGCGCATTTCGCTCCCGGCCCTCGCCGTCGTCGTTGCTAAGGCATCCTATAACGACGAAATGGACACAGTATCAAAAAATAAAGTAACGAATCCGGAAAGGTATGTAGCCTTATTGCATGATAGTAGCCTGTGTACACGCGGGCTATGTAAATGATAGATGATTGACATGCATCATTCAATGGACCCAAACACCCGACAAAGTATTTCATAAGCTGCTAATGTCATTTCATATGCATAAAAAACTCTTAGGCTTACAACGTAACCAAATCTTTAATCAAGGAAGTTTTTTTGTAGGGGAGGGGTGGGGGTGCAAATTGATTTGGAGAATTGTGCGTACCTCTGAAAAAATCCCGGCTACGCCCCTGACAGTAAATAGAAACAAATGATGCTCACGTTGTCAATTGTGCCAGTTTATGCTTACATGATCGACTCGGCGTACAAATCTTAGGCGTTCTACGGTTCTAGTAACTGCGATTAACAAAGGCACTTCGGAGCAGGTTTAAGATCGGGAAGGCTGATAACTAAACACCTTAAAGCCTATTATCATGCCAGTGGTGTCTGGGAACAAACTCCATCGGGAAAAATTGGCATTTAAGTCTTTAGACTGCAAAACAGTCGGGTTTTTTGTTAAAATAGGCCCTTTGCAGCTAGCCATTCACGTGGTACAAAACCACCGTGCTAGAGAGCAAAAGTCGCACTGGGACAAGACAAACGAGCTGCTTGAGTCAATGGGCCTTCAACAACATATAAACGAGCCAACGCACGAGTCAAGACACACCCTGGATTTGATCATTACTCGACAGTGCGATATCCTTATTGGCTAACATCCCTATGACTGACTGTCAGTTTTCTGATCACTCTACTTTGATCTGTGATCTAACCCTGGACAAGCCTCCGCTACCGAGGAAAAAAATCTCTTTCAGGAAGAGTACGGTTTTTGACGTTAACCTATTATGTGATGAATTCTCTCCAATTTCGCTTTGTACAGACAGCCCTGGTGCTCTGAATGATCTTGTTAAATGGTATAATTCTACATTATATGCGGCTCTTGATAGTGATACTCCACTTGTCACTAAGTTTATCACAGTGAGGCCTTTGGTACCTTGGTTTAGTGAAGATATTAGGGAGTCAAGGAGGGAAAGATGGAGAGCTGAAAGAAAACCGGCGGCGATCTCGAAGTGTCCGTGATTTGCTTGAATTTAAAATGAAGAGGAACTTTACAACCTACCTGATGAATGAAGTCCGTCGTAAGTTTTTCTCCGACTTTATTGTTGAAGATAACTCCAATCAAAGGAACCTGTTCTCGGCAACAAAGAGGTTGCTAAATCAAGGTCATGAAGTACCTTTTCCACCAACTAGTGACAAGCTGGTTTTAGCCAATGAAATGGGTAGCTTCTTTGTTGAAAAGATTGACGCCATGCATGTCAAATTGGACAGACTAGCTGATTGTTTGCATGATTCCCATTTTGACTATGTGAAAACGTTACCAACTAGAAAACTGGACAGCTTTATCCCCTCAACTGAAAGTGCAGTTAGTAAGTTAATTGGCTGGTCTCCGAAGAAGAGCTGTATGTTTGATCCGATGTCAACACCTATGGTAATCAGCTGTGCTGATGTGCTATTACCAGTCATTACTAAAATGATCAACCTGTCTCTTAATTCTGGAGAATTTGCGGATGATTGGAAATGTGGGCTTATTAATCCTATCTCGAAGAAACCTGGGTTGGATTTGCTGTACAAAAATTACAGACCAGTTAGTAACTTACAATACCTATCCAAGTTGACTGAAAAAGTCGTTTTTAATCAAGTTTACGATCACATGGTTTCAAATGCTATATCTCATGCGCTTCAATCTTCTTACAGGCAATTCCATAGCACTGAAACTGCACTTATCAAGGTGATGAACGATATTTTGTTAAAGATTAACTCTCAACATGTATGTTAATTTTATTAGATCTGAGTGCTGCCTTTGACACTGTTGATCATCAGATACTTTTTCGTTTCTTTCTCGTCCTTTTGACTTGAACTGCGGGGTACCCCAAGGCTCATGTTTAGGGCCTTTGCTATTCACAATATATGCGTCCAAGCTGTTTAAGATCGTGGAACATTATCTTCCCGATGCTCATTATTTTGCAGATGACACGCAGCTGTATCTGAGTTTTAAACCACTCGGCAACACTACTCAAGCTGATGCTATACAAGCTATGGAAAAGTGCATTTACGCGGTGAGGAAATGGATGATTGATGATCAATGATGATAAAACTGAGTTTTTGCTGGTCGGCACACGACAAAAGCTTGATAAACTAGATTAGTGTTTTATTACTGTGAGCAATAAACGTATCCTTCCAAGCCCATGTGTTAGAAACCTTGGATCGTGGTTTGACAGCAACTTAAGCATGACTGATCAAATAAACAAGGCTTGTAATGCGGCAGATTATAATATAATTTACATAACTTGAGACGTATTAAGAAATACCTGTCGAGAGATTCTTTAATTATTTTGGTTCATGCTTTTATAACCAGCCGTCTTGACTATTGTAATGGTTTATTGATTGGCTTATCAAAGGCGCAGATTTTACTTTTGACTTTTAAATGTATTTATGGCCTAGCGCCAACTTATCTTAGCGATCTTATTAGTATATAATCGAATTCATTATATAATCTTAGGTCTACTAGTAAGCTCTTATTGGACCATCCCAAGAGAAAGATGCTTACAACATTGGGAGCAGGATCATTTTCAGCAGTAGCTCCGAAACTCTGGAATGGCCTACCAGTGGAGCTTCGTCACGAAACAGCACTTAACAGTTTTAAATCTCGACTTAAAACCTATCTTTTTAAGAAGTATTTTTTATAGTTTGTAACTTAGTTTATTTTATTCTCATGGTAATGTATTTTTGTTTTCTCTTAATTATATGATTGTAAAGCGCTATTGATCAGAATATGTAATTTAAAATCATGTATGTCTTATGTTTGCTATGTCCCAGTGGGACTTTTGCTCTCCAGCACGGCGGTTTTGTACCACGTGAATGGCTAGCTGCAAAGGGCCTATTGGTTTAGAGTAGAATAAGAGCAGCGTGAGAGCCTCGCGCGCGAGCCTCACACGCCCGCAGGGCCTGTGCGGCGAGAGAAAAAAGAAAACGACTGTCCGTTTTCCACACAATGAGTTCGTTCTGACTATGGGGTTAAAAAACGAAGGAACAAAGGTTAGAAACTGCGCTGCGATTCTTTTGCAACTGAACACGCCAACGGATGGTAAATTCATCGCGGTAGGGAAAATCAGAAATGACTCGTTGGAAACATAACTTGACAGCTTGTTAACAGCTTACATCAAAATTTAGTCAATGGGAATTGCTCGTGGCTGGAAAAAGCGGGTAATTCGAACGAATATAACGTGTGCAAAACGGAGAGTCCCGTATTTTTAGCGTCTCTCCCCAGTCTCACTCTCCGTTTTCAGCTTTTGTTTGACTGTTCGTGCCTACTTGAATACGCAAAATTACGGACTGTTTTGCAGTCTACAAACGGCTTGGGTGAAAGTGATTTGGAACAGTAATAGTGCGGCTAACAATTGTTTTGAAAGGATAGCTCGAGCCGTTCGAACGGATGACAATTTTCTTCCAACTATCAGTCCTTAAAAACTGGCATGAAAGACTGGCATTTAATAGAACAACAGCCATTACTGTGCGAAATCTACAGAAATCCGCTCCTCATATCGTATAGAAGAGGGCGGTCGCTCAACGTGAGAGCCAAGCTATGAAAAGGCTATTTTAAACACGCGCTAGGGAGTCGTGTGGGCCTGTCAACCCTACTTTACACTGATTGTTAATACTCAGCAGTGGTACCACGTGCAGGCTGAAAATTTTATCAGGAACTACTCTAATCATCTTAATCATCGTTATTCACCCAATAGTCTTTTTTAATTTTTAAAAATAATGTTAATATCTAATGCAGAAAGAACAGTTAAGTGTAGGCTAGCGCCAAGAGGTTACCCTTGGATAGATTGTGCTTCTAAATGTATGCCAATTCTTCCTGGCTGTATGCTCGTAAAAATCGTATATTTCGCTCCAAATTTTGCTCGCGGAATTTATCCATACCTACTACAATATGAAACGGCTACGTTGTCCTGTAGGCCCCTATATACTTTTGAGTTAATCATCTTGGAGTTAAAAGAAAGAAAGTAAGGCTATAGCGATGAGGATTACAGCAACATTGGATAACTCATTACAAATACTAATTTTGTTTAAACTTCACTGAAATTAACATCCTTGATAGCAGCGTTGTACTTTACAATTACTTTATAATTACCATCATAAATATCCAGCCTGGCAGTAAAAGGTTTTTTTTCTTCCTAAAAACAGCCACAAGGCATTCTCAATCAATGCCAAAAGAAATTCCGGGGTGACTCCAATGTGTTCAGCTCTTCGATGCTCGCTACGCTACTTGCAGGCCTGGCACACCAGTCTTGTTTTCCGCAAAAATACACAAAGGACCTCTTCTCTTGCTCCTCGATATGTTAACTCGAAGTTTACATGTACAATACTTAATCGGGAGGGTCTTACTTACACAGACATTTTGCAAATACAGCTAGTCAGGTTTATTCAAAAGCACATCTTCCCCGCCCCCTTCCCGCAACCAACCCGGTTTGTTTCGCGCCCATACCCACTCCCCTCATAAAATAGCATAATTCAGGCGTCTATTTTATATGGGTAACATGCTACTGCATAAACGTTACCAATATCTTGTTAAAAGGTTTTTTACCACCTTCAGTAAGCAAGATAAACCTGTTTCAAGGTGTTTGTTTTTCCTTTTGTGAAGCATAGCGAGAGATTGTGTTACTTTGACAAAACCACCCCTCCCCTCCCCGCTGAACGCTCGATTTCTTGGCACCCCTTCTGAATCTGTCCGGCATGACCCAAGGAACGTCTGTGCTAATTTTGGCGCTTGTACTCAAAAGTGCACAAAACGGCCCTTTTTTGTCGCTAAGCCACCGTACTTTACGAGAACTGCGGGGTGAAGAATTATATGAAAGAAGATCATCGCAGTTATAGACGCAACTTTGTTTCTTGTTCACAAATCGTGACTGAATAAATTAATGCGACGTTTTTATTAATAGAAAAGATCAAAATAAAAAACCTGACAAATGCATATATGACAGGCGTCGAAACAATTTCACCTTATTAACTGTGTTTACGTTTGTCTATTTCTTTGTTAAATCTTTCGCTTGCTCTGCTCACAATTAGAAAGTCACCTATAGGGTGTCAAAGAGACTCGGTGCTTTATAATTCATTACCGGAAAGTGAATCAGGCTTAAACTTGAAGTACAAAAACTCGAATAACTTATTAAAGACACTTGAAGAAATCGCAAATCTTTACTCAGTTTTGTTAAATGTTTTATCTTTGAAAGAAAATTAAGAAATTTTCCTTGCTCAGGAAAGAAGTTACACTGTTTACAGTGAAAGTGGCCGGAACTGGGCATATACTTTCGTTCCACCATAGTATACAGTACATTGAAAAAGAGTAGTAACTGACTCAACTTGATTTCGCATCCTTTTAAAACCCTTCTCTTGATTGACTTGATCATTGAGCGCAACCATTTTGTAAGTGAGTGTTTAAAACTTATTTGTGATATTCTGAGTATCAGGCCTTCCTTAGGGGTTGCTAAATTTGTGATTTCAAAAATAACATTTTTTTTTCACAACCGTAATTAGAAGAATGTACCTATTCGCAATGCTAATGACTGTACAGAAGATTTTCGCCTAAATGTTAGCCTGTGTACAAACCCACCCTCCCCTCAGGAAAAATCGAAGAAGGGGCCCCTTCTCCGATTTTTCCTGAGGGGAGGGGGGTCTTTGCACAGACTACCTAAATGTTAATGCAACAGGAGTTATTTCTAATGAGCATTTCAATTTTAATGTTATTTGTATTTGCATAGTTTTAGGTAATAACTAAAAAAATGATGTTGTTTTTGATCATGTTGATTGTTTCCAATAGGGGAAAGTTTACAACAAGTAAAAATCCCGTCGTCCCGACTAGCTGTCCTGGTACTCGGAGGATATCCTTCTCCCTACCTTGGCAAATGACTTCAGTGTTTTCAACAAATTCATTGATTAATTTCCTGGCCCTTTCCTGCTTCTTATTTATCTCGTTCTTTTTTTCGTTTATATAGTTGGAGTAATCTGCAAAAATGTAATAATAAAAAAGGATAGGAATTTGTACTCTCTCCAGTTTAATGAAAATGTTAAACATTAGACTGCAAACGTCCTTAAAACAACGAAGACAATCTGAAACAAAATCCTTGATTTCTACCAAAAAAAACTGTAAAACTGGCTTATTTCAACACAACAATGTAACAACAATGCGTCCGTTTCCGCATAAGGACTACAACGTTGTTGACCAACAACTCCCAACATTATTGGATGTCATGTTGCTCCCGTTTGCACACCCTGTTGCATGTTGTTGCGCAAAGTTTAAAACAGGTCAAACTTTTAGCAACTTGCAAACGGAGTTTTTGGCTGACAAGGTTGCGTCCGTTTGCACGGGGCTTAACAGTTCATTTTAGGAAATGAAAATTACAAGTTATTCACAAAGAAAAAATGACATACTAGATCACTTATACCGGCGTTGAACACCTTCCCTATTTATTAGTTTATTTTATGTATCGAAATATATGAAATGTCTCATATTTTTCATATATTTCCATTCATGTCATTTCTACCATCGGGTATATTACGAACTTACAATGGCCTGCTCTCCAGACGGTTATGTCCGAGTTAGCCTAAATTTTTTCAGGTTCTTTTTCAACCGCTCAGGTTGTTTATTCAACTGTGAGGATCATTTCCACTTTTATAGTTTTTTTTACGGTAATAAAGAAAAATCTTATCTAAGGCTTTCGCTGAAATCGTTTCAGTGAATATTTTCAACCTTCATTTTCAAGAAAAACATGGAAAACATCCCCTTTTTGTTTGCACCGCGATTTAATGAGCTTTTACAGTCAGGGGAGTGGGGAGCTTTCAGGGGCACCAAAGTACACTTTTCTCATAGAGAATAACTTCAAACACGTAATAAAGCAATATAGGCGGCTTCATCAATATCAGAGTGCGTACAACTATTATTTGAAATTGCTTGCTTATTTTACAGTTATGCTAGTCATTACCTTGAAGGTTTAAAGCCTGCTGTTCTTTTATCAGCGTGTGGAACATGATAAAGAGAACAGTGATCATTGTTCTCATGACATCCATCTTGACATCTGTAAAAGACGACGGTGCACACGGTTTGTTTTCAAATGCTTCTCTTTAACAAAAAGATTTCAAAAATATGTTAGACCATGTATATTACTAGTAAGAAATACGTGTCTCGCACACCCTCGTGAAACTCGACAGCCGGACGTAACCTGCTTTTCGACTTGTTGAAGGCCTGTTCCCTTCAGGCAGCTTCTAAGGGGACTCGGTATAAGGCTGAAGCGGAAATTTTCTTTTACACAGCCTGACCTTCAAACATGTCTTTTTTCTATTATTTCTGTTAATTGTATACGTAAATCGTCGAATAGATTGTATCTAAATCTCAAACTACTGATTTCAGTACCAACTATATTGTATGAAAAGGCCTCCTGTTTCCAGAGGCTGCGAAATCATCTAACAAGCATCAGTTTCATTTCTTAGAAAATGTCACCTTTAAGGTACGCTTGACTTGGAGGGTATGACCGACGAAGCAGTTGAATGAATCCCGGATTATTTATATACGCCTGATCCGTTGCGCGCCAATTTCCGAGTCATATGTTTGAATAGTTATTGTTGTTCACTTGAAATGAAACTTGGAGACAATACCCTGAATAATGAGAGACTTTCCCATTAGTTAACAGAAAGTTTCCGACAAAAAATAGCGAATTGTAGCCCTCATTTTACGGCCTTACAAGAAATTAATAACCTTGATGCACAATAATCAATTCTTTTTGTCTAGCAATCGGCTAAATCTTTCTCCATGATCTTTCACGTACATTTTTAAAAAGACCGAAACTACTATGAGGCTATGAAACTACTATTTTTAACCATATATAAAACTTCATCCCAAAATATCTCGATAGCACTCTTAAAGATTCCGCTTAAACTTCCCTAACATCGGGGCGGCTATTGGAGGAAAAAGCCAAGTTAGGCTTTCTCAGGTTATCAAGAAATCTGTGTCTTTTTGTCTCCGTTTCTCCATCTTTCTTCTTTGTAAAAAGCTCCTGCTAAACTTTTTTCGAGGCCTTTACTTGCTTAATCCGAAATAATCTCACAAACGTACATTTTTAAAACCGTGCGCCATATCGAACAAAACAAAGAAAACAAGTTTCCCGTGACGTAATCCAGTGTATCTGTACTCTGATAGATCATGGGCAACGACCAATCAATAATATAATATTGAACTAGATTCTTTTTGTTAATTATACAATGTGGTGAATACTTGTTTTATACGATGACTTGACCAGGAAAGAAAAGGGGCCCATACTCATACCTTTCTCGTACCGGTTGACTTTATAATGACTTTTCGAGGATTTGTGCTAGTTTAGGCATTATTTAAGTTCCAAACGCTACTTTTCGTCTCTGCTTCTTCTTTTTTTCTTTATCTCACAGTTTCTTCGAAACGTTTTTTAACGTCTTCACTTACTCAAAGAAGAATAATGGCGTGAACATTTTGCAAAACAGCGAGTCTCTTGTAGCGATGACACACAATGGCAACTACTGTGAAGTTTTCTTGCAGTTTAGGCATTCTCAATTTTCTGCAATGTTATTGATTAAAAAACTATCTATCTGCGTTTCGATACTAGGCTGACACCACATGCACAGTAATGAGTGCATCTTGTGGCAAAGGTGTTGTGCGTTCCTCCTGAGGAGATTCCAAATACTGTCAAACTTGTTTTGCTTTTGTCTTTCGGCCTTTTTAATGGGAAGGTTTCCACCTTCCAATGTTCCAATACGAACTTGATGCTTTACAATCCTGAAAAATTGTGCTTTGGGTTTTTGGTTTCTTTAGGTTTAGCGCATGGACGATAAAAAGAACATTTCCTTTAACACTCTCAAGACGTTGCTTTAGAGAAGGTTAAAGAATTCTTCCGCTACATTATGTTTTCGAAGGCCGCTCTACATCTCAGGTGTCTGGTTTCTCCGTCCCATTTTTACAACGATGGCGTCTTGTAGGCTTTTTTTCTCCTCTTAAAACTTTTTAACTTCTTTGGTCTGTATACCTTCCGTTTCTTTAGTTCTTCATTCACTTAATTCATCCGCGACTTCTCTAGATGTGCAGCTAAAGTGATGACCAAAAATGACTTCCTTGTTGGTCCAGGTTGCTTATTTTTATAGTTACATTGAATTCTTCAAATCAGCAACATATAAGTCAACTCGATGTAAGATGCTTCACTCTAAAATCACTTAGCTTTTCCCTCAAAAGCCACATGAATTTGCCCTTAAGTTAACTGATTTGTGGATTACAAGCTTAATGTTTGATGTAAATTATATATTTATTAGTGGGAGCTTTGCTTTTTAGCCCTGGCTAAATGTATATGTTAGAATTTGAAAAACATAACTTCTGTAAGTTTGCTGAAAAACTCCGAATATTTTAGAAGAAAGGAACGATTGTTGGCCTTTCTTGAGCTTAAGAAATTTCTAGGCAATATCTGCTCCTTCCAGCAGTTATTGCAGCGAAAAAAAGTCGTCGGGTGCGACTGTTCAATTACAATTGCACACATATATAAAGAAAATAATTTTACATAGGTCCTACACATGCAAGCACATATCAGCCGCATCAAACAACGAACGGCACACAATAATTTTTGTCTAATTTGCGATTTAAAAGCATAAAGCATACAGCAAGTATATATACCGCCTAGCTAACGCTGTTTTGTTCAGCCATGTTTATGATGACAAATATCCACTCTGGCTTTCTCTGGATTTTATTCGATTTCCGTCAAATATATTTTTTTAAAAAAAAATAAAATATTTTGCTCGACAGAACTCGCTTAAATTGTTTTAAATTTGCCTAAAACTAATATGACAGTACTTTATATGCGACAACTCGGGTCTTGGAAAAGAAATACTGGTTTAAATACTTAGCCACTACTAAGTTGAAATCTTCCCTACAAAAATACATTTTGTTATTATGTTTATGCAGTTTCGTCTGGAGCTGGAGTATTTTCTCAAATGTAACTGTCTGAAGAGATGAGATTCTAAGCGCACCCTTTACTAGGATGATGTCTTTTTCTCTTCAAATGTTTCAATACAGGTCTTGGAAAAGAAATACTGGTTTAAATACTTAGCCACTACTAAGTTGAAATCTTCCCTACAAAAATACATTTTGTTATTATGTTTATGCAGTTTCGTCTGGAGCTGGAGTATTTTCTCAAATGTAACTGTCTGAAGAGATGCGATTCTAAGCGCACCCTTTACTAGGATGATGTCTTTTTCTCTTCAAATGTTTCAATACAATAACATAAACCTTGTTAATTTGCACTATACCTGAATTAAGATGCCTTTCCGAGTTATGATCCTGAGTATGTTTTCTCCCGTAGGCTACTGAATTTGAAAAAAAGTAGATTTGTTCACAAAGCGGAGACTAAGGCTCTTGCAGCTGCTGTTCATAAAACTCCTTGATCTATAGGGAAACAAAGTGCCAAACATTAAATTATGATGTCAGACAGATATTCATTGTTCAGACATTTTGTTTCAAACAATATTTTCTCATCCTATGAAAACTACCCTATATTTTCTTAACTATTTTAATATATGTTGTATTTAATTTTTTATCTCAGGTAATGTTTCTTTTTCTTTTGTTTCTACTTCATCAGCATACATTGCCATACCCCAAAACAAAAGAAAAACAAAAATTACCTGAGATAAAAAGTTAACTACAACATATGCATAAAAACGGGAAAACACAGAAAGGTTGTATGCACTTATTCGTCGGCAAATGGTTCTTTGAATTAGAGAAAGTCCTTAAAGAAGCCTAAACCCCAATTAGCCTGCAGGTTGCTTAATCGTACTAGCCACGGGAAACTTCCCAAGCATTAGTTATTTAATGTCAGAGAGGTTTTAATTATATAAAAAATAAAAAATAATAGTAATAACAAACGTTATTAAAAACAACAAAACACTTTAATAATAATAATAAAGTCTTTATTCATAAGAGATAAAAATTGATATCTTCTGTTACAAGTAAGTGTAAAAAATCTATTTGACACATACCTCGTATAAATTTTACAAGGTGGCTGTCATCTCTTGATGTGTAACATTATTGTGGAAGTAGTTTCATGTAGAACAGGCATGTCTCTTTGCCCTTGTACCTTGTTTATATAACCATAACTCCCCTTAAAATCATCACAGCCCTCCGTTACGAGTATGAACCCTCCGACAGTATTTGTAATTATAGGACGACATTAAAAAAGAATCGATTCTGAGCCAAAATAGTGTTTTTAAGTCTCTAAAACAACTTTACAAAAACAAAATTAATTTCAATTCACACTTTTTAAATGCTTCAAGTAGAAGAAGACTATCAAGCATCTAACACATTGATGCTTTCTCAAGAGTTCTTCTTGCAAACATCCATAAGTATAAGGCATTAACATCTGCCAGTAACTTTTATTTTTGAGGCCGCGTTTTATAGCATCTACACAAGATTTGTTGCTTCAGGAAACGTCCACAAAAGAGGTTTCAAGAGGTTTGGCGATACCGTACTGCCGCATTT
The DNA here is from genome assembly GCF_958299795.1 of Porites lutea. Lineage (NCBI taxonomy): Eukaryota > Metazoa > Cnidaria > Anthozoa > Scleractinia > Poritidae > Porites > Porites lutea. Next base: position 6,108,739 of record NC_133210.1, read on the forward strand.
ATAATCGCATGCCTAGCAATCTACTGGTGCTCTATTAATACCTCCACACGTCCTCGATTTCAACCATAGAGTGGACCTTCTGAATAAATATCTAGAAGTGGTTCTAGAACCACTCCCTTATGCCGAATCGTGGAGTTATAGAGGGCTCCAAAGTTCATCTGTTCCTGTTTTATGCAGGGATGGCGTTCATTTAAATGACGCGAGCAACTACGCTCTTTATCGTAGGGGCAACCCTATTCGATTTAAGACAGTTAGCCATTTATCGTTGAGGCTCAGGTTGAGGAACAAAGTTTTTAGTGAAACGTAGTCTTCTTCGAGAGTTGCTCATATGTGGATAGTATTAACTCTGCTGAACTGACCACAGGCCCCTTTCTTGGACAAAGTATGGCCCTGTGGAAGGTCTGTCTTTCCCTTTTAGCAATGGATCGTCCCTGTAGACTGGTGAAGCTGATATTGTATCAACATGTTCCTCAGACTGTTTTCGGACGGCTTAGAACAGAATCGATGTAATTGTTCAAAGGTCACTGGCATTGCTATTTTTTGAGAGACGCTTTTCAAAATCACTACAAAAAGTAGGGCTTACAGTCCCCCCCTCCCAGGGGATACTCCCTATAATGGCCTATACGAGGAGGCTCCTCTTGAAAAGGGGTACCTTTCACTAATTGAATTGTATGGAAGGTAAAAAACGTAATTCGCCATCCAAACACCACGCACAGTGGCTTAAACAAAGGTGGTCTCCAGCTTAATTTTAAAGGTAACTAGCTATTTTTTAAGAATTTTCAAACACATTTAAGTTGGAGTAATGTGCTTTCCTCGAATGCCCTGCAAAGGGAGAGGGTTAAAACCAAATTTAGAAGTTCTAGTGTATCAAATGATAAGGGTGCAGACCCTACCCAAATTTTACCACCTAAGCGTGGTTTAAAATTAGCTCCTCTTAATATCAACAAGTTGACAACTCACATAGACGAGCTTAGGGTACTTTTAGCAAATAATGACACAGATGTTTTGTCAATTAACGAGACCAAACTCATTAAAAATGCAAGTGATGATGAAGTCCATATCCCCGGATATGACATAATTCGCCGTGACAGGATCGTAAAAGACGGAGGTGGCCAGGGTATGTTTTTATTTGTTCCCTGCTGTCGCCGCCTACGAGACGTGACGTAGCAAATTAATGAGGCTCTTCCTTCTTTGCTCCACATATCCTCAGCATCTTTCATGTAACCTATAGGTTGCCTTAGCATTATTAAGTTTCCGTAATGAAAGTGTAGGACACCATGGAAATTGAATATTTAACGGAAACGATTGGTGATTTATGTAAAATTAAAAGGTTGATTGCTTAAAATATATCCTCAATAACGCAGAAAGACAAATTCTACTAATATTCTACATAACTGTCTTCAGTCTATAGTTAAAAGCAATATAATAAACAGCACCTGCCGTCTTTTTAACCTCTAATTATAAAACAAAAGTTTTACTTTCTAAAACAAAAACTTTACTTTATGCATCTTTTTCACTTGCTAACAGGAGAAAGAACTCCGCAGTATCGTATTCTTCATCAAATCCGCGATTTTGACTGAAAGGACTGTGACAAGTGTTTCATTTCAGTTGTGTTGTAAAATTGGAAAGAAAGAAACTTTTACCCAAGGTAAGGGTATATTTTCAATCTCATCTCTTTGGATAGCTTAGAGTAACAACAGGTTACTTTGAAGGTATAAAATTTCTCACACACCACCAGCGGGTACACCATTGATTCATTTGACAGAGTACACAGGAAGATTTCAGCGAGGTTACATCGTTTTGAATTTTTTGGCCAGACCTATGACATACGCGCGGAAGTTGTTTAAGTTTTGTAACATACGACAAAAAAAAATGGCAAAACGCCGAGTGAACATGGTGAACGAGCAAAGAAGGGGGAGGGCGATTCGCAGGGAAAATCCACTTGTTTCAAGTTTCGCTATTTTTATGATATTTATGGTAATCCGTGCAGGATAGAAGAAATTTGAACCGTTGAAAATTCGATCTACTGTGGTTAATAACGCATATAGACAAATTTGCCTAACATTCTGCTATCAGCTGCGATATTTATAATTGAAGCGTCCCTTTTTTACCATTTTTTTTTATATTTCCTATCAGTTTAAAAAAAAAGGCTGAGAAAAAGGAATTCAATATTATAATCCCGAAAGCCACCTTTAAAGGTATTTGGTATTTGACAACTCTTTTAATGAGAACAGAAGCAGATGCGCGAAGCGCAGCGGAGGACAATACTTAACGTCAGGGCGGATAAAGGTTGGGCAATGAAACGAGCGCGTCCGAGCAAAAAGGTGTGATGCAGTGGACTGGGATCAAATTATGGACAGTTTAAAGAGACGGCAAACGACGGCTAGTTGCTAAGATCAAGGGAATATCAAGGGAATCTCAGGAAAATGAGTTATGAATTTAAGGGGTTTCGTTAATAGATAGATAGATAAATAGCCTTTATTTTAAAGCGATTAGTATTATTCATAAAAACAACTTTCGGCGAGTTCCTCCTCGTGAAAAATACATCAACGACTGCCAAAGATCGCAAAATAGATTTATCATAAGATGAAAGCCATCTTCGCCTACCAACAAGTTTCTCGGATTTCGCCAGCAAAACGTGAACATCGTATTACTCCTGGACTTCTTACGAACATTTGTGTAAGTTAACCCATTATGTGGGCTTGAAAACTCTTTGGTCCTTGTTCCCACTGATTGTCAACAAATAACTGAATAAACAAATTGCACTGTCACTCCTTTCTCCAACCATACTCAAACAAAACTAGTAGAATATGGCGTGTTTGTAACCAATCAATAAAAGCGTTTGCTTTTCTGTGCCGCACGTTTAGAGAATATTGCAGTTAATCACAACTCAAACTTTTTTGACAAAATTTGTTTTTTGGATAGTATTAAGCTGTTCGTTTGTCGAGTTTAATGAATGTCACGGGAAGTTTAGATAATGAGTGGTCCCTCGTTTGGACTGTTTATCTGCTATCAAGATTCTTCTGTTATTCGAAGAGAGAGCTGGTTTGTTTGTTTGGTTTTTGGGGTATTTTGGAAAGCTTCGCCACTGAATTCAACGAAAGTGAAAATTAAACATACACGCAGTTAACAGCAGAATACAGGAAAAGTCTCACTTACTCCCTTTACAGTTCCCCCCCCCCCTCTCGTTCTAGTTTTTCTGTAAAGTCAGGCGTAAGTTTAATTATTTCATGCGATGCGAGACGATGGCGATGGCTTCGTGTGCAAACGCTTCAATTTATTTTATGATTGCAAAAGGAAAGAGAAAGTTTTTACAGAATACCCAGTTCTAGTGATTGCCAGTAAAAATTAAGGATGATTTGCGAAAGTCTTGCCTCGAGAGAAAAAAAGTTTTCGGAAACATTTCATTCACTCTACTTGATGTCTTGAATAAAGTGCTGTTGTTGTACATGTTTCATAGAAGTTTTATTCATCTTTTGATTGTCAGTCATATTTTGTAAGGTGTTTTGCAGCAGCCTTTTTTCCTTTTGCGGACTGTGTTTAATTTGTCAGAATGACACGTGAGTGAAATGTCTTAAAATGGTTGAAACATGGCCTGTGATTTGCGTCTGTGTTTACACATTAACGCACATTTTTCATTCTCGCCGAAAACAAAGTACATAAAAGATTGGTCGATTATTCTAGCGACAGACTCGTAACTTTTGCCAAAATTATTTCGCCTTTTTGGAATAAGTTTATATATATTGTTGACACGTTTATAATTTGCAGTTTGAGTATAGCGCACATTTAGCCCTATAAATACACAAAACGCAAAGCGCAGTTTGTGTAAACTGCAAAATTATGGTTATTCAATTCCTAGGGGGCAATGTTAAATACGTTTACTTATCATCCTTCCTGGGTCTTTTCACCAGAAGACACCAAAAGAATAACGTAGTAAAAGGTTACTAAGTAAAAGATATTGTGGTACATAATTTAAAGGGTAGTTTTACACGTAATGGTTTGTCGCTCCGATTTTGCAAAGCCAAGGAAGCTTATTCTAAACAAAAAATCGGTCTAATCTACTATTCGGGTAGAATCCCTTTTAGACGGAAAGATTGACTTATAAACAAAAACTGTGAACTGGACGCAGTCAAAGAGTTTCGTATGACAACCAGCCTTTTTAATTAAAACATTGAACGTCATGGGCTAATTAGCTTTTCAAAGGGGTGTGGTGGAGGGGTTTCAGTGATGCAGACGTATGGGTAAGAATTTTTTTGCAACGCTATTACTATGATCGAACTTGATTAATGATTTTCTCTTTTTGTTTTAAAATCAGTTCAGTACAAAATTTTGTGGTTTTAAGTAATGTTCCCTGCTAGCAGAGATCTCTCACGACGAGGCATTTCATTTTTGCCTCGTCGTGAGAGACCTCTGCTAGCAGGGAACAAGAAATATAGCGCTTTCAAAAACTGCCCGCCTTTATTTCAAACACATAATAGATACTACATGAGCCAATCAGAGTTAAAAGAGACCGGGCAAGCCTGGGCAAGCCTATTGTTCCTATTTAATAAAAGAGACGCTCATTAGTAAACCTATACCGAATTAGTATGCAGGAAGGTATGTGAATGTTAATGATTTACCATGTACCTACTCGACTTTAACAATTGATATGCTGGAGGGCTAGTTGAATATTAATGATTTGCCTATACCTATAGCTATACTTATACACCAACAGGGCTTAACTTTAATCATAGTATACTACTTCGTATAATATGAATTATGCAGATTGACCGTGGACGGTTGAGGTGGATAAGACTCTTTTCGAATCTGCGTAATTGTTGATATTCTGAACTAATATTTGTTGTCTCGGCTGGTATTCTGAAATTAAAATAAAAGAGAGAGACTTTTCGAAAAGCGTCTGTTATTAAGGACCAAACACATTAATTATTGGTAGAAAACCAAAATTACTGGAAACTTTGACTGATTCAGAAACCCATTACCTCCTGCTTGATTCAATGCGATTCATTCGATATCCGTTATTGACCAAGCGTAAGGTCAAGATGGCTGGATATTGGCTATTTTTTTGCCTTTTTCATGGACCGAGAAGAGGTCGAGGTCGATAAAAACGCAAAAAAGGACGAGGCCAATATCCAGACATCATGACTGAACAAGCTTTGTCAACAACGGATTTATCATGGCCAAAACGAGAACATTTTTCTTACGGGACCAACGCGAGATACCCCGAGAGAGCAAGAATGGCTTGGGTTGCCAGTAAGAACACAGGATTCGCTTTATCTTGCCCGCTCGCGGATTCGGCCATATAATAAAATTCCTTAACGTCTGCACCCCATTCACTGGCGATAACAGTTGGATAACAGTTTTTTTCTGTCTTGTTAGGACTGGTGGCATATATCATGACCCAAATTGGCTTGTTCTTGTTACTTCTCCCAGCGATAACAATGTCTCAGGCTGGTAAGTATTTTCACTGTCATGCCGTCAAAGAAAAAAATCAGAACTGTTCAATAGATATATTCCAGAATCTGGGAAACAAAATGGGATAGATATCCTAAGATCTTCACCAAGATTCAGGTCAGCACAATTTTTCGTTTTAGAGATACTCGGAGAATTGATTTACCCAAAGTTATCGAGCTTTGTGTGGAGCCGCCATGTTGGTGCCCATTCGGATGAACACCAACATGACGGTCGGAACTCAACACAAACATCTGCCACTGAGTTTTGTTTTGAAAGCGTGAATTCATCCGTCGAGAAACTCTTAAAAATTGAAGTGATACTTTTTCTAACACAATAATTGTCCAGGTAGCAAAATCTCCCCATATAAGGTACTTTTTTTAACCTGACAGCTCTCTCGGCCGCCATGTAAATGCCGCGTCACTCAAAAGCTTATTAGAAATTCAAGGCACTGTATCACAAAAGGAAAACTCTTTCGAAATACAAATTGTTTGAATATTGATTTTTAGTACGTATTAAAACGGTGGATAATGTTTTTCGCGCCCTCTCATGCTCGGGATATCCAGTGTTATTCACCTCCAAGCGACGCCAAACTTGCTTAGGTTACGAGAAAAATGTTTTTTCGGTTTTCTTTCGTAATGACTTAGTTAATTCTAAGCGTGGCCATCCCCCTGGGCATTTTTCGGGCATTTGTCATGTTGCCTGGTCTCGGCCGGCGGTGGGGAATTGTCAGAAAACCCCTGCCTAGGGGTGGGGCATTTGTCAATTCTTCTAGACGCCGTTAATGTCGTTTTTTTTTCAACATTTCACTTAAAAAAATATGTTTATCTAAATAACTTAAGATATATCTATAAAAAAATTTTAAATAATTATACTTTAAAGAGCTATATGTGGTTCTCGCTCCATCACTTCCCTCGGCTATCCCACAATATTTTTTTTGCATGCGTTTGCTTCTCGCCATCGTGATCAGTTCGCACGTGGAGGAAAAACAATAAATGCATCGTTTGAAGAGTTTAAAGGAAAAGACGCTTTTTTTGTGCGTGAATGGTTGAGCCAGAAAGGACTACAAAAACTTTGCGAGATATTTGAAAGCTAACATAAACTTCGTACATTGTACGATTAATGCAACAACTTTTAAATACGCTGACAAAACGGTTCCATCGTGATGAGAAAATAAGCTTACTCATGTTAAGCTCATCGGTTGTTTGTATATCATTCACGTCTTCGAAAAATAAGAATGGTATTGTTAAAATTCTAGTTTGTATTTCTGTCATTGATATTAATCAGATGGATGCGTTATTTTTTGCAATAATTATAATTAGCGGCTAGGGGCGATTTGCGTAGGGGGTTCACACGTTTTGATCGGACTATTAGAGATTTCCCATAAAAATGGTATTTTCAGCTTATTTACTCGAAAATACAATTTTGGTGTTGTCCCAGGGTGGGGATTTGCACTATATTTTTGAGCCCCACCGTGGGGTATTTGCAGCTTTTCCAAAATTAAACAAAATGACAAATGCCCGGGGGAGGGGATAGGCACGCTTGGAATTGACTGAGCCATAATGAAAAAAAAAAGCTGTTCCCGTTGAAATTCGGTTTTGCAGTTTTTACAGATAAAGCTTGAAGGGATTTGTTTAGTTCTTGCGGGGACATATCTTCAAAAACAGTTGTGAATTCTTTCTCTGTTTGAAACCATTCGGTAAAACATAATAATAACAATAAAAATTTAAATTCAGTTTTAAGCTTTGGTAACGCATGACGATGAAAGATCGATGAAACCGGTAAAAAGGTTTTTTTGTTACAAAATTAGTTAACAGTTAATGAATGAGGCTGAGTATCTTATGAAGAATTATGGAGATCGAGGAGGGTGTTATCCGGCCGAGCCGGATAACACCCTCCGAGATCTTCATAATTCTTCATAAGATACGAAAGCCGAATTCAATAATTGTTTTATTATTCATTCAAAATAATTCCTAGTTTAAAAACATAGCTAAAACATGCTTACCTCCATCGATCCATCGATGTTAAGTTCATCTTCGATAGTGTACGTTTAGGTTTGTCCAGCTCCGCAAATATTCTCCGAATAGCAGATGTAGCCCTCCGAGTTGTCTTCTCGCTGTTTTTGCTATGTTTTTAGCCATTACTTCGCCTAGTTCCAGCTGTAGTTCTTACTCTTGAAACGAGTGAAGTGTCGGCCATTTTGTTTTCACAACCAAAACAACTCAACCTCGTCTCCAGGTCTTCTCAGTTAACGGTGCCTTAACATGTAGAAGGCTGCATTTTTGACGTCATTTCCTCGTTAAACTCAAAATTCTTCCAAATTTGGTCATCAGTAACTGGTTATGGTTAATTATGCGTGTGCTTTTAGGCAATCAGAATTGGGGAAATATTTTGAATGAATAATAATGCAAATTAAGTGTTGCGTTAAAAAAATGCACCACTCTTTTTCACGAAATGTCCCCACAAAAGCTAAACAAATGCCTTCAAAAGTTTTATTTGTCGGCAAGAAAACGTGACGGTCGTTTGGTCATTTGCGCACCAAAATTGTAACCGTTTGCAGCAATAAATGAGTTAAAAACGATCATTTTTGTGCTTAATCATCTCACTGTTTTAGTATATTATTTCATACATAACTAAAAGTAAACAATATATTCACCTCAGTGTTGGTGGCTAGTAGTTCGCGGCTCGGTAAATTACCACACCACTAGCCACCACCACTTCAGTGAAATACCTCAGACCGATAGCTGTTACTTAGCTGCTCTAATATCATGGGTGACGAATTACTCCTTAATTTTAGCGCGAAATTTAAGCATTAATTTACAATTTCACATGTGAAATTACAAAATTGCCATGGCAACATGCCGTACGTCTCAGTGCTAAGATGGCGGCAAAGTTTTAAAATGTTATGAATGAAGATGGCAGGGAATTACAAGACGCTTTAGAAAACCTTAACACTTGAAAGAGTATATCAAGAAGGATCCTAACAGGTTTTTTGTTGAAAAATTCTGAAAAATAAGGAACTTAAGCCAAAGTTTAAGCTCTAAAGTTTTCAGTGCGCAGAGTTCTCGACCGATAATCAATTTGATAAACACGACAAAAACCAACCATTGTGACCGTAAATCATGTTGAAAAATATTTCACTCGTTTGCTGCGCTCACTCGTGGAATATTTTTCAACACTCGAAGAGAAATTTTGTATCTCTGTGCGGCCATGTAATATCCTCTATTTCTTTCTTGCACTCTTATTACTATGGGCAGGGTGCTGATGAAGCAACGAAACTTTATTCTACGTATTATTACTGTTTGTCGTCCTAATTGTAGCTTCATAAGAAACAGCTGCATTAGCTTGCATTTGAACATAAATGCCACCTGAATTATTATTATTATTATTAATTAGTGTCATCTCAACGGACATCTTCCGGGAGTTGGTCTCTTCCATTCTTATGTAATTTTCTTTGCTTTTCTCTATAAGGCCGACACCTCACATGTCCTCAAGACTGGAAAGAATTTGAAAACTCGTGCTACAAGGTTATGGATAGTTTTGGTTATTCGCGGGAATTCAGTTGGTCGAGAGCTTTAAGAGTGTGTTATCGGTTTGGAGGAGACCTTGTAAGTGTGGCGAATAAAAAGGAAATGGATTTTGTTTATAGCCTTTCTCCCAAGATCACCGACAAAAGTCCAGCTTGGATTGGGCTGGTTTATCAGTTCCAGAAAAATGAATATTTATGGAGCAATGGAGAATCCTTTAATGGATCTTTTTCCGTCAACTCGCGTGAGTACTATATGAATAGTACTGTACGTCAAGATAAATGTGGCGAAATCTTCAGAAATGATTTGAACCTCACCAAATGTTGCAAGAAAAACAAATATTTCATCTGTGAAAGGGCGAAAGGTAAGTTGTTCCTAAGAAAGCACTTGATAAGAAAAAAATTAAGGATAGGCGGGGTTGTGTTTTTGAGTTAAAAACATCTCATAAACTACAGCCACAAACCAGTGAAGAGTACCGGACCGTCTGTAAACAAACACAAGGATACAAATAGATTTGATATTCCTTTTTATTTCATCTCTGTATTCTCTCAGTCTTCTGGATGTAAGGATCAGTTTTTAATTTGTAGTTTTGCATATATATGGTCAGTTTTGAGCAGTTTTGCGAAATAAAGATTAAACTTAACCTTTGACTTGTTCCGGGGGGGGGGCGTCTCTACAAAAATTTGGAGGTGCTCGTCGAAATTTTCAAAATACACCTCTAAAAAATATCAGAATATAGCATGTGTGTGTGGCTCAAATTCATTTTAACCCCTTCTGAGAGGTACTATACGGAAAAAACGTTTGAGTAACGAAAATACATCTTATAATTTCCGCGAGACACCTCTACAGGCTTCTAAAGGTACCAAAGAGCTCTTATAGCAACATCTAATATCTTCATATTTTAGATAAGAGCCGGCCACTAAGTGGTATCAATCCACAAATCAAATATTAACCCCCAAAAGGTAGGACGAGTTCCCCTATTATCTTTTTTGATGACTTCCCTTGGGGACTAGTTTTGCTCTCGTTTTCTTCTACACTTATCACCAAAGTTACTTTGAGTTTTAATTGTTTCACTGCTCACATTTTCCCTCTTGTCGGATTAGTACATGTATTTGTCAATCAAATTTCATAATTTCACGGATGTTACACTCTTGTCCAAATCCTACTAATGTGGGCGAGGGAAATTACCATCTAATTTCACGAGTATACCATTTGATTACCTCTGATTAATATCATGGGTGACCCCACTGACGAATTACGCTCACAATCGTAGGTTTTTGACATGTTTATCACAAGATTATGGAACGAGAAATCCACGCACTGAAAACTTAATAGAGCTCAAAATCTTCCTTAAGTTTATAAGTTTCAGACTTCTTCGACAAAATTCCTGATAGAATCCTTCTCGATGTGCTCTTTCGTGTGTTTAGGTTTCCTTAACCGTCTTGTGATGCCCTGACATCTTCATTTCTAAAATTTAAAGACTTTGCCGCCGTCTTAGCTCTGAGACGTACGAAAGGTTGCCTAGGCAATTTGATAATTTCACATGTGAAATTATAAATTATCGCTGAAATTTCGCGCCAATTTGTCACCCATCAGATTGACTTTCTTGGTTTAGTGTACTACTGACTGTTCTTTAAATTAGGTCCACTGGCTTGTTCTAGCGATTGGTATCTCAGTGGGTCATCTTGCTACAAAGAAAATAAAAAAAATACATGGGAAGGTGCTCAAAAGGCATGTTTTGACTTGGGAGGAGGTCTGGTGAAGATAGATAATTACTATCAGCACCTATTTTTGATTCGTTTCCTGGAACTTTCTGGTGTAAAGAAAGCGGAAATAGGTGTAAGTACGAGTTATTTCCTGCAGGTATCACCAGGTGTTAAAATCAAGCGTAAAGCACATGCTTACTCATATCTTCTTCTTGTGTAAAGAATAGAGAGAAGTCACTACGTCACGTTGCCACGGAAGCAAAATTTCTAAATCTCAACAAACCTTGTGTTCGCACAAATATGGCAGTTTTTACTTGCTGATTTGTTTGAACATTCTCCTATGCATGATTGTTCTGATCTCAGGAACAAAACAGTTCGTAGCCCATTCGCCACTGTAGAAAATACCATAATGATCCTTTTGTTCCCACCCCCCCCACCCCCAAAGAATCGTCCCAAAAGAGACTGAAACTACCATGGCTAAGCAAAATGTTTTTTTGCGGGATAAAAAGATTATTACGGTGTTTTCTAAAGTGGCCAATACTTTTCTTCCATAAGATTGTTGAGATCCAGGAATTTTTGCTACCATGATAAGGTGACGTCACACTTCTCTCTATTGTTCAATGTTTAGTAATAGTCCACCGTCTGTCAATCAAGGCTTACTAAGAAAGACATAAAAAAAGCACTACCGTTTTTTTAAAGGTGGGTGGCAGTGATTTGCGGCATTTTTTGAATAACGCGACAATAACAAACGCCCCATGATTAGTGACAAGGCTATAAAAACTTTTTGACAGGTTTTCATGTTTTAAAGCACCCTTAATGATAGCCTTAAGGTGGCTCGACCTGAATGATTATCTTGGTATAGTATTCGATGATCTTGTTAGCCTCCCACGGTCCCCACGGGAAAAACTTCAATTCTCTCCTTGCAAGAAAGCAATGTGCAATTTGTAAATCGCCCGTAAAATTGACACATTCACTTGGATAGTAACAAAAGCTTTAATTATATGCAATGTCCGACAGAAATAACACTGATTTTAATTTTCGTTGCAAGTTTTAAGAGACAGAAAATTACTGTTTGTAAATAAAAGTATTTAAAACCCCAGTAATATATTTACTTCTCACTTAGGGCAAAATTAATGACTCCAAACAAATGCCAATCATTTCTTATTTCAAAAGGCTAACTTGCCTATTCATCCTCGGCTTAAAAACGAACAGCCGGTAGACCTGAATGAACCCCCATTTAATATGGGGGTCTTGTTTGTACTTAACTAGATTTGTTAATGTATTGTCTGTGTCCATTTTTAAGTACGTGTGGGTTGAGAACACCAGGAACTCAACGTGTAGACCAATGAAGACAGACGCTGGAAGGATTGAAGAGCCGGATAAATGTGACCACCTTTTGCACTATGTTTGTGAAAGGCCAGCCGCCTCAACAATAAGTAAATACAAATTTCATATGATCCAATACTACTAAAGGTTTTAGTTAATGCCCGGGGGGACTGATGCTTCCCCATATAAAAAGACGGGGATACTCGACGCCTTGTTTAGGCGTACGGGTAAATTGCACATCAGTTTAGTGTTTTTTTTTGGACCTACACAAGTATCTTTAAGGGCTTTGTGCGACGAAATGACAGATAAAGAAGAAGAAAAGAAGACACAGTTAATAGGCACAATTCAAACGTCGAACTTTTCATGTACCGAACTTGATACCTGTTAAATGATATAAGTTCAACGGTTGTTTTGGACGTCGAACTTAATATAATAGCCAAAGTATTTTACAGACATTCTCTTACCGTGGAACGAGGTTGTAAGAGAGTCATAGTTTTAGTCTTAGTATTCAAATCTAGTGACTGACCATGCAGCTCTTCAATTTTTCCAACTTCGCTCGCATTTGGAATGAGCTGAAGATTTTTAATTCCTACAGACCACTGAGCTTGAAAAGCCGGCGAAATGACGCAGACAACACGGTAATTAGAAATTAGAAATTAAAACCTGCGTACTAAATGTGTACCGCGGTACTTATCTCCCTTTTTTTCCTATCACCTGGAGAAAATGGCTCAATTTGTTTTTCCTGGCTGGCTAATTATCAGCTATTTTTTGCTGTGAAAAAGGGAAGGAATAGACATTTCTGGCTGGGAAAATGTATTTTTTGGTAAAAATCCTAGCTGGGAAAAGCCCTTAGGTAAAGATCCTGGCTGGATATTGTATTTTAACATGTACCTCTAGCTGGCTTTGGGGAGCGGATATAATTTTCCCACAGAAGTTAATAATCAACCAAAAAACACTTAGCGACTCTCAAAATATTACTGGAAGCGATATCCAATCACTTTCAAATTTTTTCTCGCTGAGTACTCCTGAGGTTAACGCAGCGGAATTGCAAACTGTACAATGCCGCCAGCAGGAGTCTTCACGACGGTTTTGCGAGACATCTAAGGTCCATGAGTTAAAGTACGGCTTTTACCGTCAAAGCATGTCAAAACCATGCTTGTTTTCCTCGAATTTATTTTTAAGTTCCTCATAAATAAAGCTCTACCAGCGTCCACCGGAGAATTTTATGGGCAAAAATGTTAAGGATAATTGATTTTAATTAATTCAAAATTAGTTGTTGTTGTGCAATAGATAACGCCTTGACCTTGCACGTCGAAGGCTCGGGGCTTGACTCCGGCCCGCTAGAGAAATTTTTTTTTTTGGTCGTTTTGTTTGGTTTTGTTTTTTTCTTAAAACGTATTTTCATTTTTTGACGGGCTTAAAATACACCGCTAGACTAATTGCAAGTTCATTATCAACTTTTATTACTAAAATAATTAATCCACGAGTTAGCCATAGGAATGGCTAACTAAATTTATTAAAGATAGGGATTACTTTGGCCGCCTTCCATTTGCTTGGGAAAATCCCAGTTTCTATCTGTTCTTAATGCTTGATAATTAAGGCCAAACAATACCACTGGCCACTTTAGATAACTTACGCTTTCCTTTCGTTTACAAATATTTCACTCAACAACTTTTAAATCGTTTTGACGTTTGGAGCTAGGAAAACGAGACGAAGATAAAACAACGGTTTGAAATTTATTTTTGGTATCTTCCTTGCCAGGTCAGGGCCGATAGTTGTAAAAACGATTGTTGATAGGATCAACCAGTTCGTTTGCAGAAATAATTTTCGATGTTTCGACTTTTTCCTTATTTGCGCGATGTTACCCCATCTTTTGCGCACGTTTCCTTTGCTCATTTCCAGATTATCTCTGAAATACTGCCGCTTAGCTACTTTAATGGCATTATTTGTCTCATACCTTTTTCTTTCGCTAAGCGGAGTGACCTTGTCAGATATTCTGTATCTAAAACACCCACATGAGAAGGAGACTAGCCTCTCAGTTATCCTGCATTTTTCCACAGGCAGTATTTGTTATCACAACCCAAACAATGATTCATCGGTTCCCATCAAAATCAAGTGCTCATTCCCAGAAAACCTTTGTTTCAAATTTGACAAGAAAACGGAGGATAACAAACAAGTCACCATTCAAGGATGTATATCCGCTGATCAATGCAGACAGTTTGATGACGAACATTTGCAATGTTGTGAGGGAGATCTTTGCAATAATAGTAAGTGTCATGGTTATAAAAACGAAAAAGTTATTAATTTACTCGCACTCTAAGATTTTTACAATGTTGCAAAACAGAGACAAGTTGGTTCAAAATTTTAAATCACGATGATAATGAGGAGAAAACCGATCGGAAAGCAAATATGGTGTACTCCTACTGAATTTTTTTTCTTTCTTCTTTTTAATTGTTACCTCCTTTGATTATAATGCTTCTATTTCGTAACTTGTAAGTCTTCGGCCAATCTCAGCTACGGCAGGATTAAGGTAGGTGTGTTTCAAATGTTGTTCAGTGATGGCACAACGGGTTCTTCGTGATACACGGTAACTCTTCGGCTATTTGAATCTGTGTTTACCCAATTTTAAGGTAACGGACTCATTTCATGAGGTGTTTTTGCCATACTTTGTGGTTGCACAAGTTCTTTTATTCGTGTAAACGCCTTCTCATCACGAATGTATCTTATAATTACAGAGGAGACGAGTGTTTAAGCTCAGTTAGCCAGCTAAGACCATGAGGTGTTTTTGCCATACTTTGTGGTTGCACAAGTTCTTTTATTCGTGTAAACGCCTTCTTATCACGACTGTATCTTATAATTACAGAGGAGACGAGTGTACAAGCTCAGTTAGCCAGCTAAGACCCGCTTTTGTCCTCGCCGAAGTATAGTAGACAAGTTCCACTGTCAACAAGTGACAGTGTAGTAAGAGAAGAGGTTTTAACATTATATAAGCTCTAACGTGTCTGTAACTCTTTTAATCTGACCCGCATATTGTTGGAAAAAACTTCCCCACTTCCATTTATAGTACAGTACCTTTGATTACAGTTTGATATACTTATTTTGCTTGCAGTCATAAAAACCACGACTCCCAACAAAGTTATTTACATTTCACTTGGTTTCACGTCCGCTATTTTGCTGTTGTCGGTTGCTATTTTCGTCTGGTGCTACCGAAAAAGTAAGGCAAAGACCATTGAAAGGTTTGTGGAGCTATGCTAATGCGTAGCTGGCGTTTTTTTGTTTGCTTCTTTTTTCTTTTCAGTGGTTGGTAAAGTAAGAGATTCATCCGCGCTAACAGCTGAACCGAGGACAAAAAAAAAACGATAGGGAAGGAGGCGAGGGGAGAAGTAAATAAGAAAAACATCCTATACTCAACCCCTTGAGATTTTTAAAACGCCCCTTCCAGTTTTTGTGAAAGGATGGTGTGACATGTTTTGAGGTCTGACGTCAGCCGACAAAATGTCGCGCCAAAGTTTTTTGTTTACGTACCAGGCGCTGATTTCGAAAATTCACTGTACGCTTTCGGCCAATCAGAAAAGAGATAGTGAGTTCAGTGTATAATAATACATGTAAACAGAATTACGAACAACAAGTCACGACAGGAATGTTTCAGGCTCAAACACGAAAGTTGCCAGTGTTAGTTCATCACTGGGCACAAAATAAGGCATTCTTATGGCATTGTACAAAAAGAGTGTGTTTTCTCAATAATAATTATAAAGTCTATTGTTGCGTTCTTAAAGAATACATAAAATAATTTATGTCCAACCACTATAAAATATCTGATGCGGTATAAACACAATGAGATAGGAGAAAGCCAGTAGGAGTAGATGGGAGATTTGCTGCACATTTTTTGAGTCGCTAACCTGTATGCCAGAGACTTTTTATGGGCGGTTTCCGGTTTCGGTCATTTCTTTATTGTGAGCGGTGTGCCCACATCTGTTTAGCGCCCTCTCAAAATTCAAATGTTTGGCGCCAAACATTCATGTTTGAACCCACTTTGAACCTATTTTCTCGTTACTTGTCCACGGTTGGATCGAAACGACGGTATCACAGCTAGATGGGACATTTGCCGCACATTTTTTTTTAAGTCCCTGGCCCTTATCGTGCATCTCCCATAGTCCATCATAGTAATGCCAGGTGCTATTGATGGTTACAGCTCCTCTATAGTGCCTCCAACTCAGATATTAGATGTATAACACAAAGTAGGGAAACGATAACCTTATAAGATGTTGATTTTATATAATATATAGAGAAGTATAATTAAATTTATTTAAAGTTATTTAATAATTATATCTGAAATTGCCAGCTATTAAAATTTATGATAAGCGTACAAGCCTCAGATATATTTTTTTTACATCAGGTATGATTATTTACAAGACCAAAATTCAGCAGGAAGTTTATTCAAAGAGCTTATGTTTTGCACACAGTATGCTTTCCTGCCTGCCTTTTTGAGATTTGTGCAAAATGTGTGGAAGGCCAATGCAGGAATTTTGGTCCTGGTCTACTCTGCGTGCATGAATTTTTTTTTCACTTAATTTTCCCTTGGATGAATTTTTTTGTACCTCGCCCACCCCCCCCCCCCCCAAAAAAACTTTTCTAATGGTCCGTACCAAGGCACAGTCGCTAACCTGGATGCCAGAGACTTTTTACGCGCAGTTTCCGGTTTCGGTCATTTCTTTATAGTGAACGGTGTGCCCACATCTGTTTAGCGCCCTCTCAAAATTCAAATGTTTGGCGGCCAAACATTCATGTTTGAACCCACTTTGAACCTATTTTCTCGTTACGTGTCCACGGTTGGATCCAAACGACGGTATCAGAACTCGCGGGTGTGCGTGGATGTCGCCAGAAGAGACAGTTGTCATTTTAATTGTTTATATACTGATGTAGCGAAGACCTCAATAAGCAATTTTTCTCGAGGAGTACGTTTTAGCTTCGGCCATTATCTATAATATTGTGCTCAGCGTAACAATCCGGCATTCTTTTTTTTCATTTTTCTAGGTCACCTTATTCACAAAAGGAGATTATTTCTCCTGACAGGTGGGAAATTCTGCCTGAGCAAATAGAGTTTGAGGAAGAGCTGGGGAGAGGAGAATTTGGTGTTGTTTACAAAGCAAAATTTAGACAGAGAGATGAGATTGAGGTGTTGGACAATGCGGAGACTTCAAAATGGCCTGTATCATCCACAAAGAAGGCAGCACAGGTGGTGGCTGTCAAAGTTTTACATGGTAAGAAATACCGACTTTTATCCTCATAGACAAAGGCCAGCATAAAGTCTTAACTGCCTTTCAGTCCTCTTCATACTACTTACTGTAAGAACCCTTTTGGATTTAAATAACTCTCTGGGAACTTTAAGATCTCAAAGCAAATTTAATCAAAAAAAGAAAACTTGACTCTTTTCGAAGACGTGATCCCATGGCATTAAAACAAATTACACCACCTAAAGACATTGCATTTTTAAAATCGGGATTGTCTCTCGTTGGTGAAGAGCACGGCAAAGTTGGAAGTGCAAGTAATTTGTGGTTTCTTTATTCACTATGTAAGTGTGAAAAAGGCTGTTAAGTTCCAAAAAAGTAGGTTTAAGCCTATTAGCTCTAAACAAATGCATCTCTTACGAGTTTACCTTTCCCCAAAACCGAAAAAAAAGTAAATTGATCTACAGAGCCTGAATTAAAGCCAATAATGAACATAAGTTTAAAAAATGCAGCCTGTAGTCAATACATGTATGACAACTCTTTCTGAAGGATCGGATGCATCTGATGATTTGGTCTGCCCTTTTTGTGATCCATGTTGCCCAGTTTACACCGCAAGTCATTTGATAATGAGGAGAACTAAGTGGAAGAAATTATGAAACTGAGCTGCGACATCACCATGCTCACGTCTAGACCCAGGGGGTTTTCTCTTATTAGAAGCTATACAAGTGTGAGCTGGGCCGAAGGACATGGTTTTTAACTCCTTTATGTGTGAAACTGGGAAAAGATTTCCACGATTTTGGAAAAACAGATAAAACGTGAAACAGGATTCGGTTTTGCTCTGCTCTGTACCAGGTCTGTATTTATTTTATTCTATTTTATTGTTGATTTATTATTTATTTATTTATTTATCTATCTATCTATTTATTGTTTTTTTTTTTTTCATTCGCCTTTTATGAACAGCGGTTTAGGTAGTGAGGGAAACCACATAGTCACATCACACCACCACCCGAATTTTCCAGGAGTACCTCCCGGGGCTGCTTCGAGGGTGCAGTAGTAAAATAAAAATAACAACAAATGTCTGAATATTTCTCGATATTCTATTACACGGTAGAATGCATCTGTGTATACCCTTGTGCATTAGAGGATGAGTGGGAAGCGTTAAAAATGGACGAATATGTTTTTCAAATGAAACATTTTGCACTGAGTAATGCTGAAAAATAACGATAATAAAATCAATGTCATTTTATTTAATTATCTTTAGATAATCCATCTGAAGCACAGAAAGAAGAGTTCACGTTTGAGATTGAACAGATGAAGCTGTTGGGTTTACATAAGAACGTTGTATCCATGGTTGGATGCTGCATGCTTCAGGAGAAAATGTTCCTGGTTATTGAATACGTTCCGTGTGGTGACCTGGTGACGTGGCTACGCCGCATGCAGAAGAAAAAAGGTAAGGACATGACCAATTATACAATTAGTATATAGCGAAATTATCAAGAAACAGATGTAGGGAGACAACATTACGAATATATTTTGGTACCGTCAGAACATTTTGTACAACTTATTTAAGCAACTGCAGTTGCTTGAAAATTATAAAGGCATTTAATGATTACTAAAAATAATAATTAGATTTTTGTTACTTGCTTGATGTTTAGATCACGGAACTTCAAGCTACTGCTGACAAAGAGGTTCTGAAAGATCAGGGAGAGACCAGAGATCATGTAGGCTTGTATATAAATTGTTCCTATAAAGATGGTTAAGTTTAACCCAGGATTAAGCGAAATTTTAAGCGCGGTTTTCTTGCTAAGAGAATGTAACTCAAGCTTACAAAATACTGTTGAGCTTTTACCCTGAGACACAGTAATGGTTTACACAAAATTTTTCTCTAAGAAATGCATAGGAAGGTAAATACAAAAAGTGGAACAAAATCTTCATCCTGTATTAGCGCTAATCGGCCTTTTAGGGACCGGGCCAACATGTACAGTGCCTGTTTGTTTTATGTCTGGTTGACCTAGCTATCTAATCTACCCATCCGATTGTTGTTGAATGGTTTACACGTAACGTAATCATAATTCAACATAAAGAATTATTCATCCTTCTGAGTTTCAATTTGGTGAGCTATTAGAGCAACTGAACACGTGTATTTCTACAAAGTTTCAGTTCGAAAGGGTTCTTCATTTTGTGACAGAACACGTTTGAGTATTCTAATATATTGCGTGACGCGACAATAATTGGCAACAAAAGTTGCTTCCGAACATACGTACATTATTTATGTGGCTTTGGACGGTTAAATTTGTAGCGAAATTTATTTCCCAAATTACACTCAATTTTCTAACGAAACATTTTCGGCCAATCGACAGCATAAAAAAGAGTTATAAGCAACTGATTCAGCTTGCTTGCACTGGAAACTGTTCAAGTTGAGCCCTACAATGTATAGTTCAAGTGGTGAGGATACTGTTTAGTGTTCAGTTTTTCAGCAAGACCCTTAAATTGCTTCTTCAAAAAGCATATTGGAAAGGATCATTTAAATCGTTCTGTAAATATGCAAAACAAAGTAGATAATGAACTCCTCAACTAAATGGAAGGAGAAGTAGCATGACCATTAGACATGAAAAAAATGTGAGAGAAAAGCATCATTTAAAACAGAAAACATCTGCATATTGCTAATATAATTTGCTGTAAAATAATTCATCATTGGATTTTGAACCTGGGAGGCAATCGATAATATCGTTAAAATAGTTAAAAACGATAGCGCTGACAATTGATTTTCTGATATCGGTTTTTATCGATTGCGCTAGTCAGGTGTAATATGCAAAAGTTGTCTCCTTATCTAATGATCCGGGAACCGAGAAGCGCCTCTTTATGATGAAAGAATTAGTTAACTATAAAGACATTTAGGAAAATCAAAGAGAGGGTTGGGGATCAAGTTGGCCTACCCCAAAGCTAAATTTGGTATTGAAGATTTTACTGATCCAAGTCTACTAAAGATCCGGCTGCCTCACTGGTTTGTCGTTGTGGTTGTGCCTTCACAAGTGTTTCTTATACCACAAAACGTAATCATGAGTTAATCGTCAAATTTATTTATTTAGACTAAGTAGGTTTTACCTAGATTTTAAAATTCTCTCATATATTTTTGTCCTGGTAGCTGTAGGTCATCTGGTTGTTGTTGAACATTAGTCTTTAATTCACCGAAATTCTAAATGACCATTGCCTAGAGTAACAACAGAGTGGAAAATCTGAGGTATACTGGACCAATAAATTACGTTTTTTTTTTTGTTTTTTACAAAGGAAAGTACACCTGCTAAAGATCGGACAAAGGTGGAGCAGCGGACGAACGAGAACATGGAATTGACTTCGTTATCAGAAAAAATCATTAATGATGAGGTCCGACAGGACCTGGCGTCGACCCTTCAAGGCCATCTTGTATGAAGGAAATACTTAAATATTTCATTTTATTTTTCTTAAATTCATTTATCGTTATCAAAAGAAAGAAATGATGATGTCCGACAGGATCTGGCGTCGATTTTTCAAGACCATCTTGTAGAAAAGAAATACTTAACAACGTCTTTTTTTTCTTCTTAAAATTAATTATATTTAACGTGGATAACGCATGCAGACAATGTGGAAACTTGCTGAAAAATAAGCAACAATTTTCCGCGAAAGAGAAATTCGACATCTCTTTCTTTAATTTATTCTATTGACCGTGCTCCAAAATAAGCTAACGAAAAAAAACTCTAGGAATCACTTGCTGAGCCATTGACTCCATCACAATACCATCCACGATCTGTCTGATGCCGAAGAATTTTCAGTTGTATGTTAATGTAGCTTTATTACTTGTGGCGATGGAAGGTTCTTAGAGCAATCTTTCTGGGTCACGCCTATACCAGAATACGATCAATCGAAGCACCAACGCATGCATTCGATAAATCTTTGCAGGTATGACAAATGAATCTACATGCATATTTTGTGATTTAAGGGACCGGTCATCATTATTTATCGCTGGGGGGGGGGGGGGGGGGGGGGGCAGAGGATTTTAGGGAGGAGCAGTTTTAACTGAGAACCCAAAAGGAGGGATCGCTGAATACTTTGGAAGCATTCAGAGAAGGAACCAATCAAATTTGCTTGGAAAATGAAGACATGGCGGGACGGGGGGGGGGGGGCGGGAGGATCGCGAAAGTCATCAAAAGTTATTAGGGGGATCACTTCAGTGAAGTAACATTCAAAGGGGGGATCGGCTAAATTTCACCTTGTCTAGCCCCAAACCTTCCCCCCCCTTCCCCCCCCCCCCCCCCCCATTCCCCCCAGGCGATAAATAAGGACCTGTCCCTAATTTAAAAATTACTTCCGCGCCCTTTTCAAAAACCGGGGAGAATTTTCCACCCAGTGGTACAGTCACGTTTTCGCTGAGATTCTGGGTACTCAACTGAGGCTCAACAAGCATGACTGCTTTAAGATGTTTCATGGTGTTGTTGTCAATTTTTGTATTATGTCATTTGGTGATTGCACCCATCCGAAGCACCAAGAAACAATCGCTTTTAGTCATGTTCTTCCTGACAAACCCTTTCATCGAAAGGACGGGAGGATTGATCTGTCTTCCCTTCATGCACAGGAAGGACAGGAAAGCAAAATTTCGACTAAGGCAAAGGAAAAGAAGACACAAGTGACCATGGAAATGGCCTCATTGCGCCAGGATGACGTTACACAGGACATGGCTTCGGCCACTCACGATCTGTCTGATGTAAGAAGAAAGTGTCTAAGGCCACAACAACACGAATCCGGACACGGTGAAACCGAATACTTCATTTTTGCGTCAACATAAATTCGTAGTGGTTTATCCGGTTTCACGCATTCACACGAATACGCTACTGCGGTTTGCAATTGCAACTGCACTCGGGCCAGCGGTGTGATTTCACTGGCCGTATATGATTCCTTGTTCAAGTGCTTTAGGGTAACATTTCATACACTTCTCAAGTGGGAATGTCAAAGCGAAATAACTAGGTAAAGGCCGGTTCATTCGTCCCGAGCGAAAGTAGACAGAGGGTTTTGGCCTTCCCTTTAAATTTTTCAAGTTCCCATTTAAGCCTGGACCCGAGTTTATGACGTAGCTGATTTAAAAATATCCGGTTTCAGTCGTCTTTACGAACTCGCTAAACCCGACGAATTAACAAAAAATTCCACTCGGTAAAGGGGTTTCAATGCGGTCTCGGTGAGCCGATCTACCGTTTTCGTGTAGATGGAAGGCCGATTCGTATTAAAAAGCGTGCGGTTTCAAAAATATCCGGATTCGTCTGGACGGGGCCTAAGCCTTACAAGTTTCCTTTTCTCACGTAACGAAGGGTGTAATGTAACACCCTTCTTCTCTACGTGCGTTGGTTAACGTTAAACGTGACCTTTAGGTGGAAAGATAGCGCGTTACACGCGACCGTGACATAAGAAGTGGAGCATTGTGGTTTGCGAACGTTAAAACATTTTTGCCCTTAAATTCTTGTACTGAAGTCTTGTTCTTGTGCCCGTGAAATTTCATGGTTTTTGCATAGGTACCCCAAGCTCAGAAGTGAGAATCGTAGTAGTAGTAATCATGTAGTTTCTAGCGTATCGCAATTTGGGGTCACAAATGGAAATATCAGCTCAGAAGTCTGTCTAACGTCAGTTGAGGCGAGATTGTGTCACAAATTTAAATATTGCTGGTTTACATATACGTCATCAAAAACTCAAAGGAAATAATTATCGATCCTCCTGAGTTCTTAGTTTCATGAATTATTAGAGCAGTTAAAAACTAATATTCAGAAAAATTTTCACTGCGAAAAGGTTCTTCGTTTTGTGATACAGTACGCTTAAATTTCTAAGCTTTTGCGTGACGCGGCATTTACATGGTAGCCTGCGAGTAAGGTCTCCGGGGCGCTCTGGCGGCGGGGCGGGAAAAGGAAGGAGAGCTTGCAACTACGTCTCTGGAACTTGAATTTTACCTCCAATTCGCCTGTGGCTCGCCGTCGACTGAGCTGTCAGATTTCCGCCAATCAGCGCGAAGCGGAAACGAGCGCGTTTGTAAACAAACATTGAAAAACACGTGCCAAGGGTAATGGCCTCATTACCAATGTCATCTCCGCCAATCAGCATTTCGCATCAACTTATTTATTTTCTAGAGACGTAGCTCCAAGCTCTCCTTCATTTTCACCCTTAGCCGCCAGAGAGCCCCGAGAGCTTGCTGGCAGGCTATTTACATGGCGGACGAGAGAGCTGCCATGAAGGCTGAAAAGTGACTCTGTTGGGGGGATTTTGCTATCTGAATGGTCATTGTATGAATGTCAATGTTAATGAGTTCCTCAAGAGATGAATTCACCCCTAAGTAGCACAACTCCGTGACACATGTTTCTGTTGGTTTCCGGCCGCCATGTTAGTGACCATCCGGATGGGCACCAACATTGCGTCTCCATATAAAGCTCTATAAATGTAGGTAAAAAAATTCTCCGAATTTCTCGCGCTTGAAAAATTGCACCAACCTGAATCTTGCCGAGGGCCTTTATATATTTACCTTCTTTCATTTCCCAGATTCTAGACTTTACCTATTAAACGGTTTTGATTTTTATTTTAATAGCATGACAGTGAATACCAGCAATAGCGTTACATTTTTTCTACATGTAAATGTGAACTCCATTTTCTTTAATCATTTAGCAAAGTTTGGCTGATGAGTATGAAGTTAAGGGGGACGAATATTCTATGCACCAAGACCAAGAAGACATTGCAGTGTGTCCGCAACAAAGCAACAAAGATGCCGTTCTTGAAGTGATCCCATCGACTTCCACCGAAGTAGATGTAAGACGAAAACAAAAACACCATATTTCAAGCTAAACCAAAAATTTGATAGTTTTTTTTATCAATTTAATTAGGATGAGGAATTCAAAGTAACTGACAAAGAACTTCTAAACAGGCCAACGACATCACAAGGAAAAACTCAAGCTTCTGCAATGCCACTTTCAACTGAAAACCTAGAGGAGTCAGACGAGGATCCTTGTGACGTAGAGGAGAACTTTTCTACCAAACAACTGTTTTCACTTACCTGGCAAATCGCTAAAGGAATGGTAATTATCTTTGTTTTCTGGATAATGTTGCTGGGATTCTGGTTCTGAGTATAACTTGGAAAGAAGAATGCAAAAGTCAATATTTTATAAACATGAAATAGATGGGATAGATATATTGGCTGTTTTTCTAGATATGAGTACATTAAAATGGCTTATATGGAAAAAAATTTTCTTTTCAGTCGACCAAGTTTTGGCTGGATCAGATCAGTGCCGATATTTACTTTTCGTTTGTATTTTTTTCATCTATACCTAACTACGTAATGTTCGGCGTACCCCCGTTATTATGTTTTGAGATCATTTTAATCGTTTTTTCGTTGCTTATTTGTTATTAGAATCATCTCGCCGAAAACAATCTTGTTCACAGAGACCTTGCTGCCCGTAATATTCTTGTTGGCCATGACAACCAGATTAAAGTGTCAGACTTTGGGTTGATGAGACAAATCTATGAAGATGTGCGCAGCTCAGCGAAGTCCAAAAAACTTCCTGTAAAGTGGATGGCCCCAGAATCACTTTATCAAGGCGTTTACACGACCAAAAGTGATGTGTGAGTGATAAGTTTTTCCGCTCCGTTGACAAGGGAACTATTGAAACATATTGTTACATTTGTCACGGCGAATTGTTATGAAAGCATGAATAAGTGACTTTGCTGACTTCTTTGAGATCCAAATCCGACGTAAGTTATTCAAATAGTAGAATGATGAACTGCAACTTTTCGAAATATGTTCCGTCATAGAGACATTGGCATCTAACCACGAGTCAAGGTTCCTAGCGACAGGCACAGGGTGAATGTTGGTATTACCTACGCGAATATGAGTGATAACTACCTTCTCAGGTTTTTGCGGTGTACCTATTATAAGAAGTTCAGTTTTTTCGTCATTTAATTTAAGATTGTCATGCAACATTCAAGAACAAATATCAGTAATGCAACTTTCCAGTAACTCTCCAACATTAAGTTGATCGAGCCTGTCGTTTGGGCAGAATGAGATGTATACCTGCGTGTCGTCAGCGTGACAATGAACCGTAGGAAAATGATGTTTGATGATCTCGAAGAGTTTGCTCGAATACAGAGTAAATAATAAGGGGCCCAAACAGGAACCTTGAGGGACACCACATTGCAACTCGAATTCCGCGGAGAGTGTCTCATTGAGGGCTATTTGCTGAGACCTTCCGGACAAATAAGACAAAAACCAGGAGAAACCTTTTCCATTTATACCAAATGTGAACTGAAGTCGATGCAGTAAAGTCTCGTGATCGACAGTGTCAAAAGCCGCACTTAAGTCGAGGAGAAGAAGCAGAGTGACACGTTGATCGTTCATTTGAAGGAGGATGTCGTTAGTGACTTTGAGAAGTGCTGTTTCTATGCTGTGTTTGGGACGATAAGCTGATTGCAGAACAGGGAAGAGATCATTGCTGAATAAATAATGTTGAAGTTGCTTGGCGACTGCTGTCTCCACAAGTTATGTTATTTCTGACGAATGAGCCCGCGAAGAAGACAGACATCCTGCTAGTTGTAAACGTTGGATCTCTAGAAAAGAGATCAAATCAGCCAAAATATAAAGAACAAGAACGAGAAGTCCGAAGACTACAGCAAAGCTGATTTAAAACAACGTGTATTGTTTTTTTAATAACAATATTTCGGCTGGCCATACCAGCCTTCTTCAGGTTTACAGATGTTACTGAACTTATGTAGCAATCACAATATTATATAGATGGAGAATGTAGCAATAAAAGGGAGAGGCGGAAATGACGTACAACATAAAAACTGGAAAGGAAAAATACTAAGGATATGGATTACAATTATTCATCACGGCGGTTTAGGCCATGATATTCTGGGATAGCTAGGTTTTCCTGTCCGTTGATTCTTTGTATGAAATTGAATTTTGGTCGAGCAATGTTAGCCTCTCAACGGCAAAATTTATTGAGGGGTTCCAGTTCGCTTCCAGTGAGAGTAAGCTCCGGCTTCTCCGATGCTTCCTATTCAGCCTGCGACGCTTAAGAGGAGCCGGAACCTGAACTGATTTTTCATCAGGATTGGTCGGAAAGTGTTCGTAGATCGACTTGGAGAGAACTCAAAGCGGTTTGTCTTGCCTTACTAGCCTTCGGGAGCCCTTTACATAATCAGTCTTAGGTTTTTTGGTATTCTGACAACCATAACGTCTAATCCATTCTTCGCGACGGCAGCAGGAAACGCGACCTCCTAGATTTAGCCCCAGTTGTTTTTCAAATTTGCTCCCATCATTGTATTTCGTTCGAGGTCAAGTGGATCCCTAGGGACGTGAACGCCAGTGCGGACTGTATCTGCAAACTCGTTGACTTCGATGGTTACGGCCTCAACGATTCCGTTTTTTTTTTCAAGGGCTAAATCACCTCTTAGGTCCTTACACTATTTACAGGTTCGCCTGTAGCTTCAACGGCGAGTTGCCTAGGCTTAACTCTCGATTTTTTCAGCCAGGCTGTTAGGCTGTTTATGCCTTCGCTCTAAATTGGAGTTAGGACGACAACTGGCTTGGCCCACAGGTTTGCCTCATTGTCAGAGTCATCAGACACATTGGGCTCTGCCGCGCTTACGGGAACCCTTGTTCCTCCCCTATGGAAGTCAGCTATTTTCTGGAATGTTTCTGCTAGAGATGGAGTACATTGGAATAGTTTTGTTGTCGACTGGGTTTTATTGCCTAAGTTCCAGGGGTTATTTGTTCCGGGGAAGGCCCGTAATTCCCTTTTCAGATCCAGGCCTTTATTTTTTGGGGTCATAGCGCTTCGAGTTTATTTTCGGCGCCCCAGACCTCCCTCGTCCCTGGCGGGCTTCTGCTCTACGCCGCCTGACGGAAAGTGTTACCTGTGCCTCTACACGCGTGTTATGCGTACCTTTAGGTTTGGACCCATTGGGTTTTTGACCCCCCCCTTCCGCCCACTCTCCTCTCACTTCCCTTTTCCGGTGTTTTAAGCTCGTTTTTTTTTAAAAAATTATTTTTTATTTCGTGCTCCTCACATTTTCTCTCGGCTGTTTACGGTAGTAAATGGGCTCATACCATGGCGGGTATCCCCTCTCCCACGGATAAACCGATTATTGAAGGGGTTAGATGTGCTTCCAAAAGGATTTTTGGTTTGATGAGGTCTCCATAATTAGGGGGAATTATATTTTCGTGAGGGTTTCATGATCATTAAGGTTCTCAAAAGCAAGAACGACCAACTTTGTAAGGGCGATGAATCGGAGTGATTTTTTCGGAAATGTTGGGCCCTGCTTGTACCTTGCCCGTTTTTCCATCCTTCTAGCTCCAGGGATCTCATTTTTAGGCCCATGTCTCGCGGGAACAGCTCCTTTAAGTTAGTTTCCCAGGACGAGCCTATCAGCCATACCACAATTAGAGAGGCTTTTCGCAAGGACCTGAGAAGTTTCGGGGGTTGACCCTTCCACTTTTGTTTTTTTATTCCTTGCGTTCGAGAGGGGCCACTTCCGCTGCTTATAGTGGGGTTAGTGACAGTGTGTTTTAGTGGCTCGGCCGCTGGAAGTCCGTTCTAGCCAAGGACGTCTACCGATGATGACCTAGAAAAAAGGCTTTCAGTTTCCTGGGCTCTAGGAGCTTTCATTTGTCATTTCGCCCAATACTTTGTCACTCTACGTACTTTGTAGGGTTGGTTCTCGCCAAGCCGTCCCAAAATAAACTTATTTGCCATTACGTTTTGTCTGTTAATGTTGTGTAGTGGAGTCAAAATATGTTATTTCTGACGAATGAGCCCGCGAAGAAGACAGAAATAAATATTTTGACGGCACGAGATACAACAGGGCCTGGGTACTAGGCCGGGTGCACCATGGGTAGCCATATCGGGGGTATATAAGGCTGCGTATATCACGTGTACGTCATCTAGGCTTACGAACCACCCTCTCTTTGGTTTTTCTTTATTTTTGTTTTATTTATTTTTAGGAGCAACATATTCTCGATGACATTGTAAAGTCCCGTAGGAAGGGCTTTGAGCTTGAGCCTTGGTTCCTACCCAGATTTCCTGCCCGCATTTTTTCCCTTCGGGGTTTTTTTGGGCAGGTTTTTTCTGGCCTCCGTCTGACCGCATTTACTTCAGTTTGTAAGCGGTAGCTCAGCTCTGCTAGTTTTCAGTTTTTTTCCGTTTCTTATTTTATGTACTTGTACAGTCATCTCAGTTTTTGCACCTGCTCCTTTACTTGATATATTTAGTTTCTATGTATAGAAACTAGGTCAGCTGTCCAGGAACCGCTCTTTAGGAGGCGACATAAGTCTCGTTTGATGCAGTTAGGTTGCAGGCAATGTTACAGACTTCTAGCCTGGGTCGTTATCCATTTGTTTACTTTCAATGTCCTGCCCTAGCCTTTTATGGCAGCCTTACTGGTTATTGGGCTACGTGCCTTGTTGGGTACATTAGTGGAGATAATTCCCAGTTTTCCTGGCACTCAGCCTCTGTGCTCCTGAAGTATTCCCGGTCCCAGTTATCCGTTGATCAGAGTTTTATTAAATTTCCCCAGCCTAACTGGCAGCCTAACTGGCACTAAGCCTGCGTGCTTCTTTGGGGGACTCAGGTCGAGATCGACCAGTTGTAGCAAATCTCTCTTTTGCTTAGCCTCTGTGCTCCTGCCGTGTTCCCTGTGCCAGTTATGCGTTGTCAGAGTTTTATTTATTAGTTTCCCCAGCCTAACTGGCACTAAGCCTGCGTGCTTATTTGGGGGATTTAGGTCGAGATCGACCAGTTATAGCAGTTTTTCTTTTTGCTTAGCCTCTGTGCTCCTACAGTGTTCCCTGTGCCAGCTATATGTTGTCAGAGTTTTATTCATTAGTTTCCCCAGAATAACTGGCAGCCTAACTGGCACTAAGCCTGCGTGCTTAACTGGGTGATTCAGGTCAAGAGCGACCATTTGTAGCACGAGTTTTTTCTTTTTGTGAAAGCTAGTTTACGAGTGTTGTACATTAGGTATTCACCAGTAATCACCTATTATTGTATTTACATAAGTACTTTGTAGGGTTGGTTCTCGCCAAGCCTTCCACGTACTTTGTAGGGTTGTTTCTCGCCAAGCCGTCCCAAAATAAACTTATTTGCCATTACGTTTTTTCTGTTAATGTTGTGTAGTGGAGTCAAAATTTGAGGCATATACGAGGTTACTCACAGGTCTATAGTTCTTAAAGATGGGATCGAGACCCTCTTTCTTTAGCAGTGGTTTAACAAAGCGCGCTTTCAGATAAGAGGAAAATAGCCTGATTCCAGTGAAAGGTTAATTAATTCGTAATCGGAGGAGGTAATTCATCAAGACACTCAGGAAAAGCTTAGTAGGAATGGGGGCAAGAGAACAAGTCGTCTTTGTAGATGATTTGATTAGTTCATGAACCTCGGTTTCAGAAAGAAGACTAGCCTGCGTAGCTGGCGGTATTGTGTGGGTGCGAGATTAAAGTTTTGGCTGCGGAGCCGTGTTCCAAAAAAAGGGAGTAGGGACGAGGCGGTTGAAATACCGCCTGCCAGAAAACCCCGGTATTTTGAATAGCCCGCACACCAGTGAGCGGAGAAACGGATTGGTCGAGAGCAATACATATGTCAATCATGTTAGATGAGCCTTCGCATATATCCTGATATATTTCAGGTGGAAAACTGGAAAAGACGTAAGTGATTGTGGTTTCCCCTTTAAAAAGAGCATAATTGATGACCAAATTGCCGAAATTGCGTCTTTAAACTTCACAGCACTGTAATTGTCTTTATTTAGCCGTAAGAAACGAAAGTCAAAGAAAATTAAAACACTTTACAACTGCATCTGAGATCAAATCCTATAAGGAACACCTACAGAAGAATAAACCACAGGAAATGGTTACTCAGTATGCATGTAACAAACCAGCTTCATGATCTTTTAATGGCAAGACTAGTGTGGCAAACAGATTTACTCAGTCAAAGTTTAGAATGATACATGCACTGTGTAGTGCTAGTAACCTTCGCGCGAGAGCCGAGAAAATGAAAAAACCTCTGTTCAAGCAAACTCACAAGGTCACGTTTCACATTATCACGAGCTTAGGAGTCGTGTTTAGCCTGTCAACGCTAAACGCTAAACGCTAAACTGTCTCGCGCGAAAATAATCGGAAGTTTCAAATTGCAGGTTTCTCTTTGATTGGCTGATTTAATTCGGATCAGCTAAGGTGATAAAAGTGGGCGGCATTCGAAAAATCATGGTTCTCTGGCAGGCGGTATTTCTCGTGGCTTCGCCGCTCGTGACGGCTCCGCCGTCAAATCTCACTCGACTATATTACAACGGCTCCGCCGCCAAATCTCACTCGACTACTACACAATACCACCAGCTACGCAGGCTAAAAGAAGACGAAAATCAGAAAAAGAGGGGCCTTCAAGTGCAAAGTGGGATTCGCTAATATCGGAAGTGCTACCTTGGCGAGCAATCTCCAGCCGAATGGAGTTAATTTTGTCACGGAAGAACTTGCCAAAATCTTTAGCCATTAATTGATTAAGATCGGAATGTAGAGGGAGACTGGCACACTTCGACAGGTTAAGCAATGATTTACATGCGGTGAACAGTTTCCTCTGGTTGAGACAGTTTTCAATTTAATTTTTCAATTACATCCAAAAACTCAAAAGTACACGCATTTTTGGGCTCGTCCACGACAAATAAAAGGAGTTAAGAGATAAACAGGGAAATAAACAATCTAAATGCCGTGAATCTGTACATATTTATAACCTCTTTTTTTTTTTTCATAGTTGGTCTTTTGGTGTTGTTCTTTGGGAAATGGCTACCTTGGGTGAGTGGACGGTAATTTTGCAGTTTATTGCTGTCATGTTAAATCTGAGGTGACTGACAAATCGAAAAAACATTTTCCATGGTCTATGACTCTTATCGACAGTAGAAATGATGTCAAAATGTTGAAAACTCATGTACGACCCGCAGGATAATGGTTTCACACCGCAAAGTTTTGAGCTTACTAGGGAATTAAGCTAGGGGACCGTGCCTGAACCCACCTGCCCCCTTTTGCCATGGTGGGATGTGACTTAACTGTTACGATTGTTATCAAGGTTACTGTTACCAGGAAGGGCGAAAACAATGTTTCATAATGTTTCATTTGCGGCAAGTTTGAATTTTCTTGTTTGATCTGGGCACTGTTTTAATTGATTAAGTGCTGTGAGACATCTCCTAGTTGATAACCGTATGTGACAACACATATTAATTTGCGAGCATTTCAGTGATGACTGGAAACGAGAAGCCTTATTGTTAATCACCCTGCCTTCTATTATTACACATTTAACTGCATTGGCTATATATCAACAATTTTTGCAAAATGGCCTTATTGAGTTTATATGAGGAGAAGTGACAATCGACTAAGGCATCTTTAATAGAAATCTAACTAATGGAAAATTGCATTTATTCAGTTGCCGATATGTAATCATTTTGTTTTCTTTCTCGCAATCGTCAGGAGGCGTACCATACCCCACGCTGACCAACTCAGAGTTGTATCGACTGCTCGGTACTGGTTATCGCATGGAAAGGCCTGACATGTGCTCCGATGACGTGTACGTTTCTTGATTAGAGTGGTCTCAGATTTAACACATTCCATTTTTCTGTGCGTCTGCTCAGTTACATTTCACACCGAACGGTGCAGCATACGAATTCGTCAAATATTTTAACGCCTTCTTTGATCATATTAAATACTGACCAGACGGACGGCAAGGGAAAACTTTTGTTAAGATCCTCACTCTTTGAACAAGGAAACCCTCCAAGCTTTATGGTCAGTAAAGGCATCATTAGCAGTGATCAGGTTAACCTCTTTCTTGGGGCCGGGGGGAGTACTCGCTGTACTGGGAAGGCACCCCCTAAAAGGGGTACCTCTCTCAGTCTTCTGGTGTAGGAATTTTGGTAGTCGAAGTGTATGAAAGGGTAGGGAAATCTGTCATTTCGGTCTGTAAAATGACTTAAGAGGACCAGATAAGATTTTTTGGCTGTGAAAAAGTCGAGAAAATTAAAAGAAACTCATGAAGCTAAGAAGCCTATATATTCTACTAAAATTTTTCTTTTATTCCAATAGACCTCTTTCGCTTAAATGTTTTGTTTTCCCAATATTTGTCATATCTAACGATCCAATTTCCCTGCGACCTCTTTTGGGAAACCAAAACATACAAGCTATAAAGAGGTCTATTGACACTGTCTAATAATTGACTGGAGCTCTTCTAAGCATTGAATAGTCCTTTCTTTTTCTATTCATAACAGATATGAGCTGATTACTGAATGTTGGAACGAAGACCCTTACATTCGTCCCAGTTTCTACCGTTTGATCGAAAAAATGGAGGCGATAATGGAAAGGGATGCACCATATTTGGATGTAAACAAACACAATGAATATCATCCGTGTTACAACGTGCCACCTGAAGCTAGTGCTGATTAATATGGAGAAGAAGGAGCATCCCCAATAATCGGACAGTTTAAGACGGAACAAGTATAGACAGCTAAATGCATGTAATGAACTTAGAAACTAAGCCAAGAAAATACTGAAAGAATTAAAACTAACAAAAAAGGAGCTTTAATTATAACAAAAAATAGTAACAGTAAGGCCATCTAGATCTAATCAGGAGCCCATCATTCAGGAATGTAAACCTCCCTTATAGTATTTTTAGATTTTTACTTGGCTATTTATAGATTAATCTTTCACGGCACGAAAATAGAAAGCGGGACTGAGTAGGATTTCTAGCAATCAGCGGATACGTTCAAAGAAGTATAAATCGATTAAGGTTCTAACTGAACGACAGGCCTTAAAAGTTAGGCTCTATCTGAGAAGATCAACCGCCATGTTGGATTGCACCGAAGTTTATTTTAGAGCACAGCGAATTTTTCGTAAAAGATTGGCGTAATGTCTTACCCGACTTACCCAGGTCTTTCACCGACGATAACGGTTGTTCATGCAATGCAAGAGTTTGATATCTGGTTGCTAAAACGCTCCTCATTCAGAACGTTGAAAACGTTTGGGCTGAAATAATAATTTTGTTAAGTACCCACAGATTTGTCACATAATAACCATTTAGTTTCTCTACGGGCTCAAGATTGGAAATTAAAACAAACTTTTTTCATGTTTTTTAGAAGACAGTTATTGGGTTAAGTACCCTTCTTAAAATACAAACCAGCGTTAGCTCTAGCCTCCGATGAGATATAGTTCTATGACCAAAAATAACGTATCTTAACAAAAAAAAAGAGAGAGAGAAAGAGAGAGCCTTAAAAAGGAGAAATACTTTAACGAAAGGGCCTTAAATATCCATCTTGGTAATTTAGGATACAAAAAAAAGCTTTGATCATAGCCCCAGCATTTGTACAGTGAAATCTCGCTTAGAAGCCCCCGGGTTTCAGGGCAAGATGGGACAAAAGTTTTTGTGGGCGTCCTGTGGCTTTAAACTCTTAATAGAGTATAGGGTGACTTAAAGTCAGTAAATGCATAAAAACCTTGCAATGGTTGGAATGAAGAATTACTTGTCTTCTATATTCACTGGCATTCCTCCATGCACTCCGCACTCCCATGCTTCGGTGGAGTTTCAAAGGATTTCCGACTACAAGTTACCCTGTATTTATTACTGTCAGTATTGTAAATTATAGACGGAGGGGTTTAAATAAGAATCTAGGGATTACATATTTAACTATTGTTGTGATGCTTTGCAAAATCCTTATGAGATTTGTAGAGACTGGCTGAAATACCTGTAACGCTATCAGTATGATAAAAATAACATTGTTCCGCACTTGACTTGCTTTATACTTTGGCATTTCTCGTTTCAAATTAGTAATCATGTAAATGGTTTGACCAAGGAATGACTGCATGACCTGATAAGTCTTTAACGTCGCGGTATTCCTTTGTTTGTCCGTCAGTTAATTAAGCCATGGTGCCCTTGGGTCATTTTTTTTTTTTAAAAAATAAAACGTCCTTTGTCATAGTTATATATTTCATTTCATTTGTCGGCAAATTGCAAGTTACAATAACAAACAAGTATTCGATACACCCTTGCCATTGTTTCCACGTTGTCTAATTGATTAAACCAGAAACGCCTATAAGATGCTTGACCTCGGTGGAAATGAAAGACCATACATGTACGCTTTACTCAAGTGTCGTAATTTTACTGGCTGATCACCAATCACGTCTCAATAGATCCCTTTTGGCCATGTGTTAAGTGTCCTGACGCGTTTTTGGTGCTGACCACAGAGAAAACGGGCTCTTGAGATTAGATTGGCTGATGACAACAGCCGCAAAGAATCCAACAAACCAATCATAGCTGTTATAACAACGCCGAAACAATCAACTTGCGCCATGAAAGCAAAAACGAATGCCGTTTGAGTGCAAGAAATGTTTGAGCCAATTTTAAGCGCAGTGATGTCAAATCAAGCACACAGTCAATGGAAGGCTACCCTGGATGCCAGACGTCTTCCCGCTCATCAGCTGCGATGGAGAAGCCAAGAGCGAAGTGCTAAAGTGCTGGCCCCAGTTGTTCAAAACGTGGATAAAGCTATCCACTGGTTAAATCTCTATCTAGTGGATAACGCAATCAGTTTCCCTAATACTTTTCCACTGGATAGTGATTTATCCGGTGGATAGCGCTATCCGTCGTTTGAACAACCGGAGCCTGGTCGGCGAGAGATTATATTTTCTCGCAGCTTCGCGACTCGCTTTCGCGGGTTCCAATGGGAAAAAAACCTCTGGCATCCTGTGTGGTGAAAGACCAAATAACGTTTTGCAAAGACTTTTCTGGGTTAATGGCTAGAAGAAGGCGTTCTAGTAAAACGCGTTAATTATATTTACCTCTTTAAACTATTATATGAAGTAATTTTCCACTTCTCAGCCCTAAATCCCCGCCAGTGCACATATGACTATATTTTGGCTGTCTCATGGTATTCAGGAAACTTCAAGGATCCAGCGTAGTCTAAGAGAATAACCTCAACGGAAAGCTTCACTTACCCAATTTTTTTTTTTTTTTAACCAGGGCGGGGTTGTTTAGTAAATCAGTTCAATTCACATTTCAACACAGGCGGCCCAAACTCAAGTTACGAGGAAAGGGTGTAAAGTAATTTAGTACATACAAC
The DNA here is from genome assembly GCF_958299795.1 of Porites lutea. NCBI lineage: Eukaryota > Metazoa > Cnidaria > Anthozoa > Scleractinia > Poritidae > Porites > Porites lutea. The sequence continues at coordinate 6,144,112 of NC_133210.1, forward strand.
CAGGAGCCGATTACTTATATCGGCTTCTGATGCCATAGGATACTATACGCGCTGGCGGTGTGCGTCACGTGATTCGACCAATCAGAATGCGCTATTTGTAATCAAAAAGAGAGATTTTCGCGCTTGCAAAGAGTCGTTTTTAGAGTTGTATATGGTGAAATTTTCAATTTATTCCAAGCTTGGATAGGCAAAATTTCGACATTGATACCGCCGTGGAAAGTTGTTGGAACACTTTATCTTGATAGTAGTTACGCTACTTTTAAATATTTTGCTTTCTTGAGAGTTTGATACAAGTTTGAATTGCTCGGTCATATGTGGAAGCCGCCACGATGATTCGAGTGTTATTTTCGCCGTTCCTCTTGGATTTAGTGTTATTTTCGCCGTTCCTCTTGGATTTATTATTGGTTACTGTTAGCGGTTTTATCGGATTATTTTGGTCATCTCGTTAGTTCAACCTTTCTTCTTTGTAAATTTTGGGGTCTACTCGGGTCTATCCCTGATAGTTTTCTCGTTGTGAGGCGTTGAAAATGTCTTGGATTGAAGAGATCGTCTCAGCCATCCTGTCTCAGCCAAGTAGCACAAGTTTCGGAAAACGGGCTGAGAAAACATACCGAAACGGAAGCCGACGTGAAGCGAGTAACGCCACCAAATGCAGCGTTCGTTCCATTTTTAACCAGAATAGGTAAATAAGTTTGAATACTGGAAACAAAACATTTTTCATAACGCAGTGCGGAAACTAAAAGCGTATCTCCAAAATGATTTGCATGCCCTGTGTGCTATGAGTATGCAAATCGTCTTGTAAACTTAAGCTTACGTGTAGGGAATATGATTTGTTATAAATCTCTACCAAAATACGAAACCGTTATCGAAGATCTAGACAACATCATACAGCGTTTTAAAACTGTGAGATTAGGTTTGTAACAGAATCGATACACTGCGCTCACTTCAGTGAACGCACAGACAAGATCGTGGATTATTTCTGCGCGCGTAGCTTTGGTGAAATTCCCATTGTGCTGTAGCTGTTCGGCTCTTTTGGTCTGACAGCTGCTTTTCCCTCGCCTAACAGAAGATTTATTTGCGCGTAAGGAATAAAAACAGGTACTAACTGTTTGCAAAATAAAATATTCTTGTCGATGAAAATAAAACTGTTACCTTGCTCTTTGCTTGCGCTGCCCTTCCGTGCCCGGTAATAAAGTCCATCAAACACTACTAATAGACGATTTTTTTAAAATTTATTTAAGCAAATCCAAGTATGAACTACAGATGTCTTTTACTTTGAGACAAAAATATACATATTAACACAGCGGAAGCAGGAAATCGCCACCTAAAATAGGCTAAAATCTGACCTCCGATCACCTCCGAATCGATCGCGAGGAACTTATTGAAATTTCCTTATGAAGCCTGCAATA